>NC_092635.1:42731238-42921238 GCF_039555335.1 Amphiura filiformis | reverse complement strand
CAATCAACCTTTTTTCTAATACACACAATTTCTGTCTTTTAAATGTCTTTTGGGCATTTTTAAGAAAAATATTACTTTTGATATATCTGCTCTTATCTTTTCTTTGCTAAAAGCAACGGTTTTTTGTCATTTACAAAATTTAAAATATTTGTCTTTATGTCAGCTTCAATTTGAGCCAACTGAAGTAGAAACAAATAAACAAAAATATCTCATGACACACAAAATTCAAAATCTGCTAACATATTTAAATCCAAATTAAAATTACTAGCGGGACACCCGCGCTACGCGCGGGTCCCCGCTAGGTGAGTAAATGGGAGCGTTCACTAAAACGGGAGGAATTACTGAACAGGTAGAATCATTGAAAAGGTAAATTTCATTTATCTGAGTCTGACCCTCGTTAAGCCTAAGTTTCCATTTTAGCTTCTTTCTTTCTTTTTAGTTTCTTCTACATGGGCCAATTTTGTTCCATTTTTTAAAAACATTTTGCTGCTAAGCTTGCAAATTTCCGTTACCATGTTTTTTATTTACTCAATCCCGTTCCCATTATTTTCTAAATCTGTCCTTTCTTACATTTCCCTGTTGACTTCATTTTTTATTTGCTGCTTAGCTTGTGATTTCCCGTTTTCATGTTATTTATTTAGTTCTGTCCTCAGTTTAATAGCTTTTTTTATTTAAATCATCTAATTTTATTAGATTTTATTATTCTTTCCTTCTTTAGCCTATTTTATTCCTGTTTTCATTTTCTTACTGGGACTATCTATAGGCTAACCCACATACTCGTAGGCCTACCTGTTTGTCCTCATTTTGTTTTCTTTTTTAATTACAGTAGGCCTACCTCTTTGTACTTTTTAAGGAGGCACACAGGATCACTAATTATCCATTATTATTCACATCATAACTCGAAAACTATTTATGTAAAGTATATAAAAGTATACATTTTTTGAAAGGAAATGAGCTCATACATCCATTTAAAATGTCAGTTTTGGGTCAAAAAGTACAATTTTCGAGAAAATCCAAAAAACGGCTTTTTTGACCAAAAATTTTGGTCCGCCATAAAAAATTATTTGAAAATCAAAACTGTAAAACATGAATTTTATTAATTTAGACAAATAAATCTAGAAAGTGTTTTTTTATTTTTTCGAAATTTTGCTTAGTTTTTAAAATATAGGCAAAAAATCAGTAAAAACGTGTGACCTGTGTTCAAATTTTTGAATCATGGGTGATAAAAAAAGTTCTAGGCCCTAATTTAAAAAATGAAAAAACACTATCTAGATTTTGGCCATATCTAAACGTTCGACTTAAAAACTTACCTCAGTGATGCTTCATTGAGACGCTATGGCGGTCCAAAAATGGTTAAAAGTGGTTAAAAGTGAACTTGCCGAAAATCGCGATTTAGAAAAATACAGCGGATTTTAGGTCCATTTTGAAGATTATTCCATAATATATATAATCCGGTGACTTGTGACGTTTGGTCAAGTAAGAAAATGAGAAGGGGCGTCCAACTGCAGCAGATTGGCATTTTTTTGGTGATTTAGAAGGTAAAATATACAATATGACAAAATTATCCGTGCACATTCGGCAGATGTTTATCCACATGGAGCAGCCATTTTATTTACTGCAGTCTTGTTTCCATGGTGCAGCAGAGCGTCCGGCAAGGCCGCGGCGTCGCGTTGGCGTTTGAGGAGCGACAGGGCGCGCGGACAGACAGACAGGTTACGCGAATAAATTGCACAGTGCATGGTCGTGTTGCCGCGAACGAAACCATGATTATTTAAGCACAATTTTGTCCTGTTCCGTATTAAAAAAAGATCATGCTCTGTATTAAAATTTGCGGACATCAGAACATTAAAAGTAGCATAGAATAACTGACAAGCAATTATTTTTGCAGATAATCAGGAAGTTTTATGAAATGAAGAATAAACTGAGACATAACCATGATAATTGCGACTTCTGTTTTGTCCTAATTTTCATAATTTTGCTTTAAAAATGCAATGTTTTTAATTGATCGTTTTTGGTGATTTTCTTCTTTTTTTCTTTTTTTGGTGTTGACAAATATTGCATTTTTATGTTCATTGTCCTTTTCTGAACCGCAAACATGATGTTGTTACTTCTCATTGCTTTTTCTTTTTAGTTGGTGCTTGAGAGGCACCACAGCGGCCCGTCCGCGCCAAAGATAGGCATTTTATATAGGCCTACACCACAGGAATCCCAAGTAAAATTAAAAAAAATTCTGATGTGTCATTACTCAATATTCCGTTTTTGTTATTGTAATTGTTTGTTGTTATCATATTTTATTTTTAACTTTTTACGGAATATCAAACACGTACAAAAGTCATAAGCCTATTATAGGCCTAAAGCCACAATAAAGTTGTAAAATATTTTGTACCGCATAAAAAGTGAATAAAATACAACAACAAAAATTTAAAAAAAGTGTCTGTTGTTGTTTTCAATCAAATAAACGTGTAAAAAGTGGGGTAAAAGTTGTAATGTGTCTTGAATAAACGTCTTGTAAAACGGACAAAAAGTAGGCCTATATATAATGTTAAACGGGCAAAACACGGAGAGGTCACAAGAAAACTGAAAAACACGGAAATTGACATAGCCTAACAAAACCGAATTTCAAAAGTAGAAAACGGAACACTTTATGGCTTTAAATTAGATTGGGGTTTATGCAGTAGGCCTACCGTAGGATATAGGCATCATGCTATAAAGAGCGTTTTAAAACACTGCATGAAAACATTCACGAAAAATGCTTTAAAGCAGTTTACCTTTTAAAGTAGGCATATGCAGAAAACATTATAAACGTGAAAGTTGAAAGCCAGACAAACATTGCAAATAAAAAGGCATTCGGCCAAAACATTCGCAAAAAGTGTTGTAAAACCAAAAGCTTTTATCGCAATCATGGCATATGGTAGACCTAATAGGCCTACTATTGGAAATGTAGTTAAAATGGGTTATGAAAAAAGCACGAATTTGCGTTTTCGATTATATTTCTCGTTTGAAATTATTATTTAACATTAAAACATTCATGAAAATGCTTTCATAAACGCGTGCTCGCTATGCCGATTTCAAATATAGACATTTTTGACATAGAGTTGTAGGCCATGATGCCTAGATGGTCGATATGATGTATTGAAATGTCAACGTTTTTGACATTGCGTTAATGGTCATGAAATGAATGAATGAATGAATGAATAAAATAAAACAAATCTTTAAACATAAAATAATAAGCCTAATGATGTACTATACGGGCTAAGTCTAGCCTACTAGCAAAATATTTAGGGCCTACGTTTTCTATCGTATCTACCAGATTGCGTCATCATTACAGGGCTTCTTACGGGTAACTACTTGAGCCTCATGTTCGTGATCGATCATTTCGGTATTACAGATAAATTTCATCTTTTCAAGTTCAGAATGAAACTTGAAAAACAAAACAAAAACAAACAAAAAATTCACTATTATGTTCATATAAAAAAGACTAATTTATACCACTATGAGCACTTTTTGGCGAAATATATCGAGTAGGCCTACTGATTCTGGGACGGGGACGGTGGTGGTCTGTCGGCCCGCAGTTTCGCAATGCAATGGTGCAAGCTTTACCTACCTTGGAAGGGATCAATACGATAACATACGGTAGTGATCGCGATTGGCGACTCCAGCGCCTCAATCAGTAATCACCTCGCCCATCCAGTTTACCATGTGTGCGTGTCTTTGCTAGCTGTGCGCCACAGTACGCGTTACGAGAACGCGATCTATTGCGGGAAAACAATGCGGGAAATTGCATTTTGACGAATTTTTAATGAAAAAGGGTCTTTAAAATAGCTTTTCTTATGGTTCAAATGTTAAGATTTCTTTAAAATCTATTAATGACAAGATAAAATACGGTTTGAAGATGACATTAGTGATGAAAACTCAATTTTGGCCATGTAACACTTCAGTGATCCTGTGTGCATCCTTAACACACATCTTTTCCCCGTATTTATTACGCCTACGGTCGGTCGTTCACCCGTATTATCATTCATTGCGCGACTCTGCGTCGTTTACGCGCGACATGGCGTAGTGCTGCGTTACCCGCGCGCTATCGCTGCGCTACGCGAGCGGCTTGGCATTAGATACGCCCGTACGACGCGCACGGGCTAGCTTGACAACTGAGTCCCTTTTTTGTTTACCCAGCATAGCAACGTACCACATTTTCACTGATTTTGAGGCCAATTCTTGACCGTTTTCAACCAAATAAAGTTTAAACACGTTCCCGTATATTCATCGATCTCCCGTATGAATTTGGCGACATTTGGATCGAAACTGACGGAGCCTTTATAGCATACATAGATAGATACATAGATACATAGATACATACAACATTTCCCTATTTATAGTAAGATGAGCAAGGTACACATTTTCAAATCATTTTAAAATACCTACTTCATATACTTCATATATTTATTCAAAAATACTTATTATTATGGCATGTTTTAAGTTATGTGAGGGTTATTTCAAATGTTTGTCGGCATAATTTTATGTGTTCTGTCCTTGTGTCCTCTCGTACTTTGGTTTCACATTATGTGTAATGTAATGTAAGGTGGAAGGTGTTGTCCACCTCTGGCCTCCTTTTGGCCTTTAGGCAGTGTTAGGACGGCTCCGCCATACCTAATTAGTAATTAGTGACATTTTATTTAACTTATTCACTTTAAGAAATTTATTAATCTAAAAATAATCAATGAAAATGTATGTAATGTTATGTATGTATTACTTTGGCATGGAAATAAAATATCTATCAAATGGTATTTTATGGTCACTTCAATTTGGTCTAATTATGTCTTCGTTGTAGATATGTGTACAGATTTCCTCCCCCATTTTTACATCGCCTACAACAAAGCAATAATTATATTAAACCAAAATATTTTCACAAGCAAGATACGTAGGTTACAATCATGGAAATATATGAAAGGACTATTATGCAGATACTGAGTTATGAGAGTGGAAGTAGAACTTTTTGAATGACCATCGTATATTTAGCAGCTCTTACATGTATAAATATTTCATACCACGATCATTGAGGATCAGTGGCATGCAAGCTGTTAATAATTGGTATCCATCAAGGTTTCATTGATAATGCATGAGGCCAAGAAAAAAATTGTTTGCTTGCCCTCAAATGAATTTTAACAATTGGGTCGGTCGGTCGGGATTTCTTTTCTTTTTGTCTTTTTTTTTTAATTACTAATTTGTATTAATTAAGGCTCAAAATATGAAAAATCTGACAATTATGGTGTCAAATTGAATCAAACTAACATTACAAAACAACTAAAATGTTGAACACAAGCTCTAAATAAAATACATTTTTTTACATATCTTCAGGAATTTCCAAAAATAGGGTCGGTATTCTTTTGTACAGTAAACATGGGAAATAGAAAACAACAACTTTTTCCTGATTTCCAAAATGAGGGTCGGTCGGTTGAGGGCAAGCAAACATTTTTTTTTTGGCCTGAGTCGAGTCTGACACATCAGAATTCAAGATCCAAGTAATTTTAAGATAGCTCAATATATATTGCGTAAAAACTGCTATCTACTGTGTAGGTATAGCTCATGTTACATTATGTGAATGCTGATATCTACTGAAGATAGCTTAATATGTTACATTATCCGAATGCTGCTATCTAGCTATCTACTGAAGATAGCTTATGTTGCATTATGTCATGTATGTGAATGCTCCCAGCAAACACAAAAACGTTTTAAAAACGTTTTAAATAAGTTATATTTTGGCTTTTGGTCTAGGTAAAAACGTTTTAATAACATTAAAATGTCGGGTTGTATAAAGGTCATGATAACGTTTTAAAACGTTTTGTATGAAAAACACACTACAACAATATTTTTAATGTTTTCAAAAATGTTATTGTAAACTATTTTTGCAAACATTTTGCCAAATATTGTGTCAATACTTAAATAACATTATGCTAAAATATTTGAACACAGCAAACACAGAAATGTTCTTAAAATGTTTTTTTCAAAACCTTTTAATAACATTTAAATGTCGGGTTATATAAAGGTCATGAAAACGTTTTTAAAACGTTATTGAAAATATTTTGGGCAAACATTTTCGCAAAATATGTTTTCAACCCTAAAATAACATTCTGTTTAGAATGTTTTGTATCAAGTTTTCAAGAATGTTTTTGGAATGTTATTAAAACGTTTTTATACCCTTTATATAACCCGACATTTAAACGTTTTCTGTAAAACATTTTGTTTGCTGAGCAGTAGATTATCAAAAATGTTTTTAAGGTTATGAAAACGTTTCATACTCTTAATATAGGCCTACCATTTATATAACCCGACATTTAAACGTTTTCTGACAACCTTTTATAACCTTTTGCGAATGATGTCGAAAACGTTTTGTGTTTGCTGGGCTGCTATCTAATATCTATTGAAGATAGTTCATGTTACATTATAAGTGAATACTGCTACCGTGACTGCAGATAGCTCATGTTACGTTATGTGAATGCTGCTATCTACTGAAGATAGCTTATGTTACATTATGTGAATGATGCTACTACTGTAGATAACTCATGTTACATTATGTGAATGCTGCTATCTACTGAAGATAGCTTATGGTATATTATGTGAATGCTGCTATCTACTGAAGATAGCTTATGTGAATGCTGCTATCTATATACTGAAGATCTTGAGTTAGCATTACATGGTTACTTAAAACACCATTGACATTATATACGCAGGCACATTCAGGCTATCTGTCATCCCAAAACTCGTGGTGAATTCGCATAACAACTTGCCAACGGAACTCGTACAAAAAATTTTGAGACATTTCACTCTAAAACAATGCCAATGTAATGAATGGCGTATAGGCTAATAAAATAGAGAGTGACTTGAGTGCAATAAGCCCAATCGCCACTGTAACTTCCGGTTTTTTGAGGGCAGTTTTGGGACACTTTGACATCTGACATATCAAGGAAATTGCTGTAATTATTATTACTAGTTTATTTCTTATTGTCATTTAATGTTATCATTAAAAATATTTAAATAATTAATGTATACAATAATAATGTTTTTGAGGGTTTGTTTTCATTCTTATAAAACATTTTACATTATATTTTGTACGCACAAAAGCCAATTTTTCTGAATTTTCCCAATAAGTCAGAGGGCAAAGTGTCCCAAAACTGCAAAAACTGTCCCACAATGCATTGCAAACTTCCAATACCGATTTAGCTTGAAATTTTCACTCCGGAAGAGTGAATTTTACTCCAATAGAGTGAATATACCCACTCTTTAAGGAGCTATGAGAGAAACAACTCGTTTTGTAGTTTTATATGGCTCCTTGAAGAGTGAAATTTTCACTCTTTTGGACTGATCACTCTTTTTGGAGTGCATGAATACTCAGTCTTTTGCATTAGGAGAAGAAACTAACATGATTGTTATCAGTCGTCATTATTTTACAAAGTCGCAACTTTTTATTTAAAATCATTATAACTAAGATGCGTATTTTTTGTTAAGGCTTAGAATAGAATAACAGAATCCTTTTATACTAATTATAATTACCCAGCAAACACAAAACGTTTTCGACATCATTCGCAAAAGGTTATAAAAGGTTGTCAGAAAACGTTTAAATGTCGGGTTATATAAAGGGTATATTAAGAGTATATAACGTTTTCATAACCTTTAAAAACATTTTTTGATAATATACTGCTCAGCAAACAAAAATGTTTTACAGAAAACGTTTAAATGTCGGGTTATATAAAGGGTATAAAACGTTTTAATAACATTCCAAAAACATTCTTGAAAACTTGATACAAAACATTCTAAACAGAATGTTATTATGGGGTTGGAAAAATATTTTGCGAAATATGTTTGCCCAAAATATTTTCAATAACGTTTTAAAAACGTTTGCATGGCCTTTATATAACCCGACATTTAAATGTTATTAAAAGGTTTTGAAAAAACATTTTAAGAACATTTCTGTGTTTGCTGGGTTCAAATATTTTAACATAATGTTATTTAAGTATTGACACAATATTTGGCGATAATGTTTGCAAAAATAGTTTACAATAACATTTTTTGAAACATTTAAAAATATTGTTGTAGTGTGTTTTCATACAAAACGTTTTAAAACGTTATCAAGACCTTTATATAACCCGACATTTTAATGTTATTAAAACGTTTTTACCTAAACCAAAAGCCAAAATATAACTTATTTAAAACGTTTTTAAAACGTTTTTGTGTTTGCTGGGTATACTCCGAGGGTTTAGGTATTAATATTTGATATGCACCTGCATTCGTTGTGTTTTATTATAGAGGATGGGTGATTAATTTCCTTGAACAGATCATTTGTCTCGGCCACACTCTAAATTTTACAACGGTTAATGTAGATGTGATATACAGGGTATATCAAAATGATTGGTAGGCCCTACCCATCAATTTTGACGTTTATTGAAAAGCCTGCCTCTTCCAAGTTTAACGTTGGATACTCTTGAAATGTCCAGAATGTATAGTTTATGACTTCTTTTACAATTAATCTACAGATTATTTGGATCTTGTGTTGAATTTTGATGTGTCAGGCTCCTCCATTATTGATGAAAATTGATGGGTACCAATCATTTTGATACAGCTTGTACGTACTTTGAATACTGTGTACATCCAGTGCTTATATGATATAATTACCATTAAATGGACATATGTGTCAAAATTAGTCTTTTGGTGAAGGGCTCGTAATTATTAGAAGACAATTTCTTTGCTCTTTATACAAATTACACCATGTATTTTCGAGACAACTACAGGGTGTCCCAAAAAAAGAGGCCCCTCGTTGCGCCCTCTTTTTCTCCTATTTCTGAAAAGTTGAGCAAATATATTTTGGTATGTAAAGAAACCTTGAGTCGTTAGCTTTAATAAACCAAAACAATTATATCAATCGGCTCACGACACAACTTTTGAATATATGCTCTTTTAAAGAAATGTACCCGTTTTTCACTCTGTCCACGGAGAAGGTTTGGCTACTTCAAAGATTGAAAAGGAGTACACATACCATGCATGAATATCAAACATTCCTCAATGATAACTTTATAAAATAACTTTATTTATGGAATGGGCTTTACCGGTGGGTTTATGGGCAATGGATTTTGTTAATAGTGTCATTAATTTGTGGGTAAAATGGATGCCGAATGGGACTTCTTTTGCTTTACTTGCAATTACTTATTTTTTCTTGGTTATTTATGCCTTTTTGATTTATTATGTTTCTTACTTTCTTACTTTGTTGTTTCTTGCTTTTTTTATTTACAACATAAGTCATTTCTCTTTTTAGGATAAAAGGTAGCCCTAAAAGGCTGTTTGGTTTGTCTTTGGTTCTTCTGAAGTGAGTTTGCTGTGCTGCTCTGCCCTCTACCTGGTTGCCTCCTTGGCGAATACAGGTTTCAGCCCTGGTCCTCATTGCACCAATTGCGTTGCGTACCATCCTTGTGCGCCGGATACTTGCGAATGCATTCAGTAATACGTTTGCGAAGATCTTGGACTTTGCCACAAAGGAAACAAAATCAAGTGGTGCGAGGTCTGGTGATCGTGCAGGCCACTCCACAGCATGAGCCATCCCAACCACTCTGTTTGCTATCCGTGGACAGAGTGAAAAACGGGTACTTTTATTCAAAATAGCATATCTTCAAAAGTTGTGAGCTGATTGAAATAATTGTTTTGGTTTATTAAAGCTAACGATTAAAGGTTTCTTTACATACCAAAATATATTAAATTAACTTTTCAGAAATAGGAGAAGAAGAGGGCGCAATAAGGGGTCTCTTTTTTTTTTGGACACCCTGTATGTGTTAGTGCACTGACACATACTTGTCCCGAAAGTAGGGAGAGCGGGGAGTGTTCGCCCTAGGGGCAGGTTCGCCCACCCCTTGTTTCTCAGCACTACGGCTATCGGGGATTTGGTGATGGCAAAATTAGGTGACATAGGTCATTATAAACTTCTCATATTAGCTACGCGACATATAGGGACGTGTTCATCGAACTGCAGCCAAAACAAAAAAATTACACCAAAACGTAATTTTTTGTTGCATTAATAATGTTGTATTATCATTGATACATAAATACAGATGGTTTTAATGGAAATCTGTGTTGGGAACATGTGGGATTTGTCAAAGATTTAATGCAGTTATAAACTCCTTATTCGATTTGTATTTTGCATACCCGGAAGAAAATACAAAAATGTGCACAAGGGGCACGTTCGCCCTTTTGAGGATGGGGCATGTTCGCCCTATATCTTCCCCGGGCGGACTTACCCCAAACTGGAGGGCGGACCTGCCCCATCAGCGTATTATGCAAAATATTGATAATTATACCATTAAACAAGGTAAAACTACTGAAAAGCATGTTTTTTAAAGTTATGTGGTATCAGTATTACTCATACCACCGTTTATGTCCTAATCCATAATCTCCCCGAAGTTGTAAACATGATACGTTTAAGCTCACTTTGGACCCCTGCATTTTACCATGACCCGACCCCTGCAACAAATTTAGTGACTCCCCAGAAGAGAATGAATGCCCTGTATACTCTTGCTAAATGTTTGCATTGAATATGTTATTGTTATGCAATGTTTAAACCTTTTTTGTGATTAGGGTGAACTTACCCCACCACATGGGCGAACCTGCCCCAATATGGGGCAAGTTCGCCACTTTGCAAAACTTTTTTGTTTGCTCTATACTGTTGCTATTGTAAGGCCTATAGTTCTGGGATTGTGGCCGTATATAGCTAAGACATAGGGCTTTCACATGGGCTAATCAGGTCATCCCTAACCTTAAAATTGACATCGCTAGGCTGGTCAGAAAAAAATAGGGCGAACACTCCCCGCTCTCCCCTATGTGTTTGTATTTTCGGGACAATTATGTGTTAGTGCAATAAATAGCCAAGAAATTACTTTTATATACTACGAGCCCTTTTTCAAAAGACAATTGACACCTGTGGCTGTTTTATTGTATGTACGTCGTATGTTGTCATATTGGCACTGTATGTAGACTACACAGGTTTATTCATTATTATGTTTTGATGAATCCAAGTGTGTGAAAATATTGGATCCAAAACATAATAATGACAAAATTGGATGCTTTGCGCCCAATATTTATTAGTCTCGCTATGAGTTTTAAAATATCGGACTCGACTATACGTCCAATATTTTAAAACTCATAGCTCGACCAATACATATGAGCTCAATCGATCCAATTTTATATCATTATTATGTTTTGATGGATCCAAGTGTGTGAAAATATTGGATCCAACACATAATAATGATAAAATGATGCTTTACACCCAATATTTATTGGTCTCGCTATGAGTTGTAAAATATTGGACGAGACGTATCATCAAGACAGTGCAACAAACGGTTCAACTATTTGTTCACAACTGCATTATCCGTTGCAAAATTTAGAGTGCATCTATATATGAATTCAAGGTTGTATCATCATTTCCAAATTTTCGGAATAACGATAGTTTACATTAAAACAAATTAAATAAATAAATGTGCCGATTTAACGTGCACTTTCAAGGGAACACTCTAACAATTTATTCCGTTGCCATTCCGTGTCGTTCAGATACCTTAGAATCATGATTTTGCGTCTACAAAGGCGCAATCGTTCATCGTATGAAGCACCTCGATTGTAATTACCCCCCAACAGCTCCCTATTATATACCTGAGGTGGGCGAGACAAGCAACAAGCACTTGCCCAAGTACACTTAAGAAAGTAATTTTGATCTTAAACATCGCATTAGTTTTTTTGACATACGTCTTGGTATTTCAAGTCGGTCGGTAGGGCCAACGGCACTTCCACAGTAGGCCTACAATCGCTTTACAAGTTTTTACACCGACTGTACGCCGCGCGCCTACAGCAGAGATGACCTACAATTTGGCCTGGGAGCCATTTAACTTTTCGTTTTCAAAACAATGAATCAATTTTTTCCAGTATTTCATGGTATGCACTTCGGTTATTATCTCCTCGCGATACAGTTCATTGAACTATGACTGTCATTGGTAGTAAACAAATATTGTTGTTGTTGTTTATCGTTTGTTTGTTTGTTTGTTTGTTTGTTTATATTTGTGTAATTCCGAAAAAAAAATTTAAAAAGGCACTTTTTGTTACAATGTGTTGGGGACGCCTGCGGGGGCGTGGAACTGGAGCTAGAGGGGTGTTCCACTTCGGGGTTCAGCAGTCTTCATACAGTTTTTTGAAGATATTGTAACGTGTTACTCTTTTGAACACGCAGTCGAATACAGTTCAACTCCGTCGTTAAAACGACTCATGTTTGTTTTCAGGTGGGTAAATTGTAGTCCTTCGATCTAAACTGACTATATCATCCTCGCCGGCACGCCTGACGGTGGCGTGGAGTCCATCTAGACGGACTAGAAAATTGTCTTGATTGTTCATGTGCTAAGAATCGAGTTAACTCATTTAGCCTGTTGTTTTACTCCCGTATACGTGACAGCAGTTGTTGTTGTTGTTGTCGTATTCTTATTACGTCTCTTCTTACAGCAGCAATGATAGCAACAGCAACATAGGCATGTACATAGGAGTATGATGACGATGATTATGGCAATAATGACACCAATAAATGCCGCTATACTCAGATTCCATATCGTCTCGGCTTGGTCTTTCACATTCTCAACTGTGATAAGAAGCAAAAGAAGTATATAAGTTTCTATTATATTCATTTTTTTTTTTTTTTTTTTGAATGTCCTATTTCGAAATAGGCTATACCTGAACTCCAAATCAATATCCATTTATAGTATGTAAAACTTTATCTTAAATCTAAGGTGTTACATTTAGACATGTTATATAGTCTAGCCACCCTCTAACTTGCCTAATAAATTAGCTAATTTACATAATTAGCTAATTAATTATGCAAATTAGGACGGCTAGCTAATCAATTATGCATAAATTATCTGGAGGTTATTAGGAACACTTTTACCAATTTTGAAACCAATATTCTAGTATTAAATAAAAATGTTATGAACATTCAAGTCATATTAGAGCACTTCCAAAATGCCCCAAGTACCACCTTAAGACCAGTTTCCCTTTTAAAGACAATTTTTATTACAGTATGACTGTGTAGGCAATACAAATCCTGCAGATAGTGAACCGAAGTGATTGATGTTTGATGCGACCTTTATTCACCTACAGAACCTTTGGCCGTTCAAATTTATCTTGACCAAGTATTAAATAATTGCTGCTCACGGTTATGTTGACACAAATTTTATCTTTGCTTGCTGGGTGTATTTACCGTCAATTTGGAAAAATGAAAATTATGAAATATTACAACAATATTTGTCTACATCGCCACATAAATAATACCCCCGGGGTGGTGAATTGTAGGTGGGGGGGGGGCAAAGATTTTTGGCAGGCCAAAAGGAGGGGGGGATTTTTGGCACGTCAAAGGGCGGGGGCAAAGCTTTTGGCACGGTCAAAGGGGGGCAAGCGATTTTTTGGCAGACCATTTTGAGATTTCACCACACATAATTACTGCACCATCCCTTACACAAATTTCAGCTATAAACACTGCGACAGACAATCCGGAATTGTATACAGATAATAAATTTATATAAATAGACCTATCCCAAAATAAATTGATATAAATCTGAGGGTACGGGGGCACTCGTCTCTATTGGTATAATCTAAAAAAAGAGGGATCACATGGAGAATTCAGTACATTTTATCGTTTTCAGATATTTCGCTCCTTTATTTTGGGCGTGGCGAAAGGAGGGGTACAGATAATATTAAACACGCATAAAGGGAGTCATTCGGATGGCATGAGATATACGTGCTGTACGTCCTGAGAAAAAAGGGGGTCTATTGACAGGCATAGCATGTCTCATTCAAACTGTGAGTCGGTGCTCCCCCGGATACACAGCTGCATGCCATACGCTATAAAAATATATAAATGGCGCAAAACAAAAGAACACATCAATGATGAGCTAATATGAAAAATTGATTTCATTTAATCAGATTAGATTGCTCATTCACAATAGAAATATGTATACAAAACTACATGTTGGTGATATCAAACATGAACGACCCTGACCGTGAACAAACAATAAACAACTATTCCCTATTCCAGAAAAATACAGCACTAATTTTTTGGGATTAAAAAAATATTATGAAGTTCTGCCAAAAGAAACATAACTCAATCCTAATCATTCATTTATAGTTCTGACTGGGATAAAAGAAAAAGTTCACTCTTTTACTAATTTCTTGTAAAATGAGCCAAAAACATGCATTTTCGCAAAATCTTCAGTAGGCCTATATGCCGAAATGTTGCTCTCATAGGCGTAGATCCCGGGGATGGGGTATTTATCCCCCCCCCCCACCAATATTTTGCCAGGGGGGTGGTCCATACAATCATCCCCCCAATGTTGACGCCTAAATATGGGTTTATGATCAAATTAACCTCATTTTGCCCATTTTAGCCCCAAAAATGAAAATTTTCGCGCGCTTCGCGCGCATTCATTCCCCTTTGGGACCATATTTCATCAGTTTTGCTTCAAAATAGCAAAATTTTTCGCGCGCTTCACGCTCATTTGTACCATACACTTATTTTGTCGCCAAAAGGTGTTGGATTCACTATACTTGAAGAATTTTTTTCAACTCCACCCCCCCATTCCCCATGTCAAAAAGAAATCTACGCCACTGGTTGCTCTAATTTTCACTTTTTTGTGTTACTTTAATTAAATGGTTGGTTAAGGATATATAAGAATGAAACATGTCTTTTCCAAAAAATTATTATGCATAAACTGATTAGTCTTAGTACAAGTCTTTGGGCTTGATTGTGCACAGCATACGAACGCATGTTTGGCTCTTCCAAAAATTGGCCAAATATTACAATTTTACTTTTATTGCTAGTTAGGACTAACTAAAGGTTTAGGATTTAGCGTTGTGTATCATTTGGCAAAGCAGGATAATATTTTGTTTAATCCCAAAAAATTAGTGCTGTATTTTTCTGGAATAGGGAGTAGTGGGCCTAGTTGAACTCACTATCTTACCTGGATTCAATGAAACCGAAGCTACGAAGTTCAGCACTGACACCAAGATGAGAATAATCCGAAATAAATATCCCGTTGAAACAAACCCAGCCATTGTATTTTGTTCAGTGAGGATAAAATAGTATAAAATAAAAATGTAGAAATTAAATATTCTCTCGTGAGTCTGGTTGAATTCACTGCTCTCAGAAACGAGTCCCGGGAAACGGGTTCACCATAGTTATAGTTGCAACACTGGAAAGCCTGTGGTCGTGTTATCAAGTTTATTCCAAGTCAATGATGTCCTGTTTATAATTAACCAAATTTATTAACAAGTTACAAGTATTGACTAATATCTATAGCTGCATATCTTCCGTAGGATTCAGAACTGACAGTGAGTTTCCCTCTTATGAGTGTCACTATCAATTTCTAAACTAAAACCGCGTCTATCTCCAGGAAGTTAGGCGTGACCGTTGTGCATGGTTTGGTCGTTTGGTCCTGTGTGAGTTGTTGAAAGAAACCTCAATCCCAAGCACCAAGTGTAACCCCACGTTCAACTCCCACGTAAAAAGAAGGAATTTCGGCAGTCATGAATATAAGGGGCTGTGCAATAAGTATAGGCCCCCTATGTCCCTCTGGGGTGGGCATAATATTTCAAAATAGCCTGCCAAAATTGCTTGCCCCCTCTCGACATGCTAAAAAAAACCTTGCCCCCCACCCCTCGGCTTGTCTATTTTTTTGGAACCAAATTTACCCATTTGCAAACCTCATGGCGAACCTATTATAAAATGCGAGCGGATTTGAAGCCTTTTATTTAAAAAATATCCCATGAACGTATACCAAAAATATCCCCCCCTTTTTTTTTTTTTGACTTGCCAAAAATGTCTTTCCCTCACTTTTTTCTCTCTTTTTTGCTTTACCAAAATATCTTTCCTCCCTCTTTGCCGGGAGGTAGTTATTGCACAGTCCCTAATCATGGTCTAATGTAAATTAGGGTTGACGCAATTTTTAACTTGCGGCAGTAGTCGTCACGGGCCAATTGGCCATGACATCAGCGAGTACATTGCTTTTATTTGTTCCTGGTTTATATAGTTTCCACCCACGGCCATGATCGTGAACTAATTTTAAGTGACTTTGTAATTTGTTGGTACATTATTCGGTCAGCGAACTTTCCCTATAAAATGTAAACTAGAATTGATGATCAATTACCATGGTAACACACTAAACTGTGTAGACGTATTTAAAATCCGGGGGACTCGCATACCTGTGTATGGACGTATTTAACATCCGTGGGAGGGGAACTTGATCGCATACCTGTGCTAAAAGAGACGTATTTAACATCCGGGGAAGGGGGACTATACCTGGTACATTATACGCGTATTGTGCCTGTCAATATAAACATGATAAAACTCCCTTCTGCCTTAAACATTCCCCATGGCCATGACCATTGTTTCTGATCATGAGTGGCTCACTCTACCTATTCCAATGAAATCATACAGCACTGATATAGGTGGGGTTTTTTTTTTGGGGGGTTAAAATATTGTCTTGTTTTGCCAACTGAAAGCTAAATCCTTATCCGATTTAGTTCTAACTGGCACAATTTGAGGGAAAATGGGCCAAAAACATGCAATTTTGCCGGGAATTTTGCATGTTTTCATACAATTCTGGTCACAAAATTCTAAGACTTGGCACATCTCAAAACACTCAAAACCTTGATTGTAGGCTAAGAATGAGAATTTTAATATGTTACGGTTAATTTTGATAATTGAATATGGAAAATATTAGAAAATGTGTTTTTTGAAAAGTTAGAATGCATTACTTGAAATTAGGGGAAATTAGTCCTTGTACTTGTACAAGTTTGGCTTGATAGCGAGCATACGCATTTCGTTTTGCTGCGAGCATACGAAAAACACAGTAAAAATGCATGTTTTTGGCGCTTAGTTCCAAAACTTGACCAAACATTTAACTTGCATTGCCAGTTTGAACTAAATAAAGGATTAGGATTTAGCTACGTTTCATTTGGCAAAACAGGATAATATTTTTGTAATTCATAAAAATTAGTGTTGTAGTGGAGTAGTGACTACTTCTTTGCCAAATTGCAGCAAACGTGTCAAACTTTGAAAAGAATAGAAAATGCGAAATCAATCAAAAATGTCTTAAAAACATATCCTAGAATGTTACACTATTTTTTACCCATATCGGAGCTGTGCAAATAATTTTCTGTCATGAGAATGTAAATTCTAAAAATCGTCTCAAAAATCGTTGTTTTGAGTTTTTGACTTGCAAAAAATGAGTTCCCTTCTCCATTTTGACGTGGACATATTATCTTAATAATCCACCCCCCCCGCACGTGTCAAATTTAGGAGTTGCTGCATGTCTTTATGCATAGACGTAATTTACCGTATAACGTCAATGCGAGCGTCTAGAATAAGGTTTCAAAATAAGGTTTCAAAATATCTTCATTATTTTGTGCTTAGGAAACCCGGCAACACCTTTACTGGTTCTTCGTCCCGGTTCTTCGTAAAGTGTAATTGAATTTCCAGGAACCTTTTGCGCGAGGACCTTTGCCCGGACCTTTGATGAAGGGTCGATGGCACTTTAGCAACCTTTTGGCATTTAGCGGTGAATAGTATTCGCTACCAATCATGACGAATATTTCCCGGAGGCTTAATTTCTTTCTGCAACCATAATGGGCCGCAATATATCACTAACCGCATAGTCCGAGGCAAGGTTCATTATTGTCAGGGTTAGGGGTTAGGGTTAGGGTCTTATGGTTAGGGTTAGGGGTTAGGGTTAGGGGTTAGGGTTAGAGTTAGGTTTAGGGTTAGGGTTAGGGTTAGGGTTAGGGTTAGGGTTTAGGGTTAGTGTTAGGGTAAGGGTTAGGGTTAGGGTTAGGGTTAGGGTTAGGGTTAGGGTTAGGGTTAGGGTTAGGGATTAGGGTTAGGGTTAGGGTTAGGATTATATTCGTATTTATTAGTACTAATATACTAGTAATAGTATATTGTGTGTATGCACTTTATTCCGTAATCAATAAGTAATCTATCATAAACAAACAGAATTCTGGCACAACGAATCACAGCACAGTCGTGTAGGCATTAGACTATGGATACATAGGTTGTGGGTTCGAACCCCAGGTAAACCTTTGTAGAATTGTAATTTCTTTTTATTTTATTAAGTAAGAGGAAATAATAATGGTAATAAACTCGTGTTATATCTAGCCTCATAGGCCTACAATTACATGTATTTACTACGTGTTATCGCATTGCGGCCCATTATGGTTGCAGAAAGAAATAACGCCGCACGGGTATGGCAAGCCAAGGGGACCAAAAGCGTGGAACAGCTACGCGTAGCTTCTTTCTCGTTACGAGCAGCTGTTTCACCAATCAAAATAGTCAAATTTAATCACGTGGTTGGGTCGTTAGCTGCGCGTAGTATAGTTATAGGTATCCTCTTTCACAATTATTGTCTTGTAATTAATTTACGGAATTAGCATATAGATAACGAACGGGTAAAGGAGGCCAAATCACAGCACGTGTCAAGAGAACATGTTGCTAATGCCTGGCTAAAATGACACAAAGCATATTTATTTAGTGTTTCCAAGTTTACACCGTGTTTAATAGCAAGTAACTTTATACTCGTGCTGTATTAGCGGTGCAGGGGATATGAAGGTCAAACAACAACTACTACTGATGTAAAGCGCTGTGTAAAGATATTGCAGGGAAAGCGATATCACATGCCACTGTGTAAATATGGAGAGAGTAAAATGGGTCATCATTTTTTTCGGAACGGGGTGGGTTCCTAAATTTACAAAAAGGCGGCGTCAATAAATTGCGGCCCTCACTATTTCGGCATCAAAATGTTATGACCCCCGACTCCCACCACCGATACACCTTACCCCCTAGACAGGCTAAAATTGTATTGAAATCAGTCTTTTGAATACAATAAACACACTATCTGTAGTCATCTTGTGACTCCCTACATTTTGTCATTATCAATTTATGACCCCCCTCCCCTTATTTTTCTTTCCAAAAAGTATGACCCCTATATTTGGGATCCCCTTCCGAAGAAAATGATAGCCCCTAAATATAGAACAATCATCATTCTGTTCAGATATTACTTTAATAGCACCTATACCATTTTTTGCTGATATACTACAGATATTTTCATTTACAAAAATTAACAACGTAATATTTGTGAGAGAGGATGTTTACATCAGCTCCACGTGTTTAAAACCGCGAATCTGATTGGTTAATAAGCTACACGTAACGAGAAAGAAGCTGCGCGTAGCTAGTCCCACGTTCTGAGCCGCTTAGCTTGCCATACACGGGGTTCTCCCTGATTGAAGGTATACGTATATGGTCGAATCCAACCAAAAGTGTCCACGGGCCAAAAATAAAAGTCCGAAATAAAAATGTCTCCACATTTTTTTCCTTTTGGCCATTGATTGATGACATATTGGCCTTATAGGAACCAAAAGTGCCATTACTAATCTTGAAAAATAAATCCAGGACGTGTGATAGTAAATGTGATATCAAAACCCAATGTTACCTACGAATACCACTAGGATGCTTTCACTATCGCAATACTAATCAACCTAAAACAAATGGAATATTCCCATTAACGGGTTTTTGGTGTAATGTAGACCACAGGGTGTCAGGAAAATGCTAGCTCAACCAGAAAATATTTGTTTTTATTTTTATAACGCGATCAATATGATCTTAGTCAATTTATGCTAGTTTATTTTTGAAAATGAAGTTTAGGTCAGTTTCTGTATTTTATTTATCAAATGAGTATGAATCAATTTACACATTGTATAAGAACGAGTAGGATATATGTTTTCAAGAATATTAGGAATTATAAGCATACACCTAACGCTTTATACAATGAAAAGGTGAACAAACCCGGGTATTCGTAGGTAACATGAGCGATTTATCAATATCTATATTGAGTTTAGAGGTTTAAAGTTTGCTATTATGGTAATGAATTAATAAAATGGTAGTTTTTAGATCTCTTTCAGATGGCACGTCCAAATGAATAAATGCTATTACCTTAGATCAAATTTTTTTGATGCTTTTAGCAAGATTTTGACCACTTCATTTTGATATACAAGTAGTTAATCAGCAATTTTACATAATAAATAATTGTTGAATGAATCCGTATATGGGTAATAATAGTGTCCTGGGGTACCGCTTAAAGTTTTGACAATTAATTTCCATTGGTAGCGACACTTCATTACACATGTCATGTATTATGCTGTATTCGTAAGTAACATTTCAGTATTTGTAGGTAAGAATTAGACTTTTGGTGGATATCCCAATCAAAACTTCATTTTATAAAGCACTTTGAATGTATCATTTTCTTTATGTGCGTTTATTGATACTTTAGACCCTATCATGTATTAATAATGTCGGTTCACAGCGGTTGAAAGAGTATTGAAGTAAGAAACAAAGGCACTAAAGTGACTTTAATTTGCTTAATTGCACACAACTCGCTTAAAACCGTTATTGGAGACTTGTGAAGTCCATCTTGGAGTCAGTTACGTCTTGTGGCCTTTCGTTTGAGGGCAACTACAATTAGCTTTATACCAGGGTCCATCATTATGTTGTCTAGATCATGAGACAATGAGAACAGTCGTTTTTCCATGGTATTCGTAGGTAACCTTAGCGAAAACGTCAAAAGTTACCTTCGAATAAATCAATTTGGACACAAATTACTCAGACACCAGAAGGTCGGTAAACATTTAAAATGAAGCACACATGACAGTTGACAAATCCAAGTATTTATCCCCTTCTAATCTTCTTTGAATCTGATTTTTCTTTCAAATGAGCAGACCGTCGTCTATTTCAGTACATATTTTTCAACAATTAAGCCGTATTCAGTTTTGCATGGTGGGCATGTATGTGAATTCGCAACTTTCATTGACATATGATTTGATAGCAAACATACAGGCCTTCGTTATGTACCAATATGGGCATTGGCATGAATGGCGGTGTTTCACAATACTGTCATGATGTCAAATTGTATTCGTAGGTAACATTCGGTTACCGAAATTTACCTACGAATACTTGCTTTTATTGTTGACATCTCAGAAATATTTAAACGCAGGCTATTGAAACTTGGTAGAAATAAAGAGTGTATTACCCTGCACCTATTGCTTAACTATTGTTTACTATTCTCTCACTTTGTGGAAATGACACAGCTTTTAACATGTATTCGGAGGTAATGCATATTTTTTACCAAACCTACCTTTGTGCCATTTAGAATTTCTGGCAGCTAAACACAATAATAAAGATGCCCGAATGCAATGCATTTCAGTATTGGACATATCAAAGCTTGTATCAATTGCGCATTTATTAGTGATTTCCATTTTTTAAAGATATATCTAGTGCTATGAAAAATTGTATTCGTAGGTAATGTAAAGAAATACCACTCAAAAAATGATCACAAAAAATTCATAATTATGTACAAATATGTGAAAAATTGAACAGGCAATCTTTGAATACACGCCTTTCAGGAAATCAATTTAGATTCAATCCAATGACTTCTTTTCATAACTGATTTAGGCGTTTTTAAAAATACTTTAAGAAATATTTTGAAAAAATGGGTAAAAATAGCATGTTTTGGGGTCTCTGTGTCTAAGTTTTTCACAGAAGGGGTCTTATTATATATGGCGCGAAGCGTATGATCAAGGCGAATAAACACAATACAAAAACGAATGCCAATTGATTAATACTTTTAAGTTTGGCCCTGAACATGCCGTGTACACTTTTCGTTGGATTCGACCATATGTGCCACGGTTTTGGGGGTACCTTTTCAGCGATTTTGGTATATCGATGGGTGGGTTTTCACTCAGTGGAGACCACTCCGACCAGTGCGCCCAATTGGGTGCGTTTTGGCAAAAGTGCCCTTAAAAGCGCCCAATTAGGGCACATTTTGGTGACTTTTGGGTGCTTTTTATTGAAAATTGGTATATTGATGGGTAGTAAAAACAGTTAAAAGTAGGTATAGAGAAAGTCAGCATCCGAAGGTCTGCGTGGCACATCCCCGTAAATCTTTTTCAAAGATCCCCCTCCCGGGAATATTTTATGTCAAAAAAAATTCGTTAGACTTTAAGGGATGTGAAGAGAGTGAACCGTGGTTTGGATTCCAGAGGGAGGGTGTCTGTAAGAGCCACAGCCATCAGAAAATGACTAACTGAGATCGGGCGAAAAATAAACTTACTGCAGTAATTTTCCTAGTCTAGCAATCGATCAATCTGCTTACTCAATCATCACATCATTCAAATAATCAATCGAAAAATAAATAAATAAATAAATAAATAAATAAATAAATAAATAAATAAATAAATAAATAAATAAATAAATAAATAAATAAATAAATAAATAAATAAATAAATAAATAAATAAATAAATAAATAAATAAATAAATAAATAAATTAATTAATTAATTAATTAATTAATTAATTAATTAATTAATTAATTAATAATACAAAAATTAATATAAATCAGTTTCTATACGCTGGAACAATAAAGCAGCACAAAAAAAAAGAGAGAATATTTAAGCTTAAAACGAATTGAAAACACCAAAATGCAGTCACAAAATATTATAATATTACTAAATCACCAAAACGAATTGTAACTTAGGTATGCAGAGAAGAGCTGTACTAGCAATAACAAAGTATGTGCCAAAAGATTTGTCTTTGGCATGTCGCTTTCTTGAAATATCACCAAAATATCAAATTTTGGAAAAAAACGCCCCAAAATTTTAAACAAACATGAACCTTCCAAAATATATGCACATTTGCACTCGGTGGCCAGGTCATTACCTCAATTGCGCCATGATTTGGGATTCCTCGTCGCTTCTTCTCTCCAGTTACCAGTACTTTAAGTTTGCCCTTACCCCAGCCCTTAAACAGATTGTATAACGAATACGTATGTCTTTCATTTGTGTTTAGGATAACCAGCAACCGGTGCTTCATTTAATTGTAGGCCTACTATTTTCCAGGAACCTTTTGCGCGAGGGTTTCCCTTGCAGCTTGATGAAGGGCCGAATCAGTGGCGTGCGCAGCACATTGAAAGTGGCGGGGGCAGGTTGTTCAGTTCCCCGAATGGAGTCTGATTAGGAGTGCTGCGAGCAGATTGCCGCGAAGTCCCTCATGGGTGGGGTCCAGAGGCCCGCCTCGGGGCCTCTGGTGGGGTCCCGGGGAAGCTCTGGGGTTTTAGCGTTTTAAAAGGCCAAGCTTAAGGGATCTAAAATGAGCGTTTATTGCGTTTCGACAGTATTTTTTGTGGGACATGAGAGCACCTCACAGGCCCGTAGCCAGGGGGGGTTCGAGTGGTTCGATCGAACCCCCTAAAATTTTCACAAATGGGCGAAATGGAACTAAGACTTTAAGAGAGAAGAAGGAGAAAAAATGAAGAAGTAGGAAAGGGGAAATGTCGGAGTAAAATGAGGCCCCTATGTTTGAAAGATAGATCCCCGGGATATAGACCTCTCTGACAAGTGATATCGCGACGAACACACCAACAGAATAATATAAATTATATCAATTATGACATTTAACTAAAATGAACGCGCGCTAAACCTGCAAAACATAAATTTTGATATTTTGATGGGAGCGATCAGGCGACGCAATTTGTAAGACTAATTAAATTTGGAGAGATTGATGATGCGGCGCGACAGCTCGGCCCCGTAGCGCTTGTGCGACGCATGGATTGGCTTAGGAAGAAAGGGGGCTGAAATTTTTTTTGGTTTAGTGGGCTACCCTGCATGGAGGTGTCCAAGGGGGAAAATTTTGCAAAATATAGGTCACAAACACCCATTTTCCTCTATTTTATCACATTGCTTTAACTTCACCTAGGATTATTGGTGGGGGGGGGGCTGAAAGGTATTCCAGCCCCAGCCCCTCCCCCAAGCCCCCCGGTTCTTTAACTGTCATTAAAAACAAGGGTGGTGTCGGGGAAAACAGGGGAACGACTTCCCCAATAATAGAGTAATGGAGAGAGAGTCGGAGAAAGGGAAAGCAACAGAGGGAGAAAAGAAGAGAAAGGGTACAGTAGAAAACCCGAAAGTATCGGATGGGTTGTGACGTTTGATCCGAAGAGCAATGGGCCCTAAATTATGTCTTACCCAAGTCCCTGAAAAAGGTAAATGCCCCTGCCTGTTACGTCACTTGGGTCGAATATCCACTAGAATCTACACCTAGTTTTTGCTCTTAAATTCTGAAAGCCATATTGTTTTTTGTAAAATAAAAGTAAAAGAAAAAGATTGTCCAAAACTTTTCTGACAAATTCAAAATTGCATTTCAGTTAGTTGAATAAATTAAAAAGTAATAATTATGATAGTATTATGAGTTGATTGTATCCATATTTCTGCTTGGTATTGCTATGATGTGGGCCTATCACATGCATTAGGCCTATATTGGAACTAATGTGAAGCGTGAAGCACCGGCGTAAAGCGAACACAAATGTGCAGTTTTGTAAATCTAAATTGGTCAAATAGGCCTAATTCGGCCCGGGAATTCGGCCTATGTTAATTTGGTCAACACACGAATGACAACAGGGGGATATGACTGTAACTCCGGGAGAACACCGCATTGAATATTGGTGAAATATATCTCCCACTCCCCATCTATAGGATCGTTTTAACTGGTCCCAGTTCCACGATGGAGGGGCGTGCCCTAGACTGGATCCCGTCGGTCTTCCAAATAACTACGCACGGTCGTCGGTGTGTTTGCGCTGTTAGTGTTGGAATAGCGTGAAGGATTGTGGCCCAATCTGGCCCAATGGTAAATCCGGCCCTGCACTTAGGCCCATTATGTTCGCTAAATGTTCGCTAAATTAATCCCACCATATTTCACGACTTACATACGCACGTCATTTTTTAAAATTTTAGTAATTATAGTTAGCGACAGTGGCGGCACCATGAATTTTTTTTTTTTTCGGGGCAGGGGGGGGGGTGAATTTCATGCGGGAAAAATCAACCAATTGTTCACAAAATTGCCGTAAAAAGTGGAAATTTTTGTAATTTTGGGACAATTACAAGGATTTAAAAATAAATCCTTGAGGATTGTGATTAGGGACCAATCAAGTATTACATTTTAAATCTAATCTTACAGATTTAAGATTTAATCTTTAAGATTTAAAATTCAAATCTATAAGATTCATTTTAAATCTAAAATTGATTGGTCCCTATAATTACAATCCTTAAGGATTTATTTTTAAATCCTTGTAATTTAGAGTGTGGGTGCCCGGGGGGGTCACTCCCATTGTGGCCTGTACACCATCCGCGATAATGAAAACGCGTAAAAAGGGTAGTTTTTCGTGGGTATGCACGATACGCGCGTATCGTGTTTAGGGTGTCAACATGAAAAATGGAAAAAAAGGGTACTTGCAATTGCTAATACCCGGAAATGAAAGGGTATGAAATTTGATGCAAGGAATAAAATCCATGTTTAGGGTATCGTTTTAGCCAAGGGTTAAATCAGGGCCGTTCCTAGGGATTTTGCCGCCCTAGGCAAAGCCTCTCCCTGCCGCCCCACCAGAGCATACCAAAAAAACTGTTAAGAGGGTTACCCCCTTTAAAACTAATCAGTTGTTTTCCAGTGGCGGAGCTAGGGTTTGTGGTGCCCTGGGCTAAGGATACATAATGACATCCCCCCTAATTCTTTAAACATTTGCGCGCGGAGCGAGCAAAAATGTGCACAAATAGGACTTACCTCTAATTAATTTTCGTTATAATGATATTGAATATCGGTCTTAAATTGATATTGCAAATGAATTTGTGGAAATGCGCGCGAAGCGCGCGAACATTTTGACTTTTATCGCTTGGAGGGGCGCAGAATCGATATTGAATTGGTCAATTCGGCGCCCCTAAGGGAGGCACTGTCATTTTTCTTCACTTTTCTTTCTCCATTCCCGTTTTTGTTTTGTTTTTTAGCCCTTTTTTGCGCCCCTATACGTTTGCCGCCCTAGGCGACCGCCTTACCTGGCCTAATGGTCGGAACGGCCCTGGGTTAAATCCTTGTTTTTAGGGTGCTTTTCAAAAGTTGATTATCGCGGATGGTGTACAGGCCACAATGGGAGTGACTCCCCGGGTGTGGGTGGTGGTGGCAAACGGGGGGTGGGGAGAAAAATAAATGCCACCCCACCGCTACTGGTGAGCAAAGCTTTTTTTAGTGTAGTGATAGTGGTGGTACCAGGATTTTTTGGGGGGGGCAAAGTGAATTTCAGGGTGGAAAAATCGATAAATTTGGCACAAAATTGCCGCAAAAAGTGGAAATTTACGTCACTTTGGAGGTTTGGCCTCGAAAGTGGGGGGGCAAGAAAAATATTGGGGGCGGGGTGCCCCCTTTCCCCTCCCCCATGGTAGTGCCGCCACTGATAGTGAGTGAAGCTTTTTTATCATGCTTTTTTTTTCAAAAACTTCCTACTCACCCCTTGAAATCTAATGGGTATGGGTGCGTACTGCGTATTTTTACTCAAGAATCCTTGGGTGCGTCCCTTAGGCTACCCTACAGGCACGTGAGAAAGTCATATGCAGTCATCGTGCATGTGTTTCACGAGTGGTGACTTCTTCGCCCGCTTCTTCTGTCTGCTTTTTGTGCTTTTTGGCATCGTTTTCATCCTCTCAGTGTGGACGTTAGACTTGAAGGAGTATTTTACATCGGACGATCGATATTAAATCCTAAGGTAAGCTCATTTAAATAAAAAAAAGTGTATATTTTCTTGTTCAACTTGCTTTCAGTTCTAAATCAAATGATATGAACTTGTAAGATGGTACTCACCATTTCAATATTGTATATAAGCCCAATGCATGTTGGGCCTTCATGATTTGTATTTTGGCACTGCAATCTCTACTTTAAAACCGAACATTTATGTGTATTATTATAATAGGCTGATGAAACGTAGGCCTAACGCCAAGGCCTAATAATCTCTTCTCTGATATGTGAATGAAATCATACTCGTTTTTCCTTACTTTTTGTTAAAATAGGCCAAGTACCGGTAGTATAAGGTGTGTTAATGTCTATCTCCATGTCTAGTAACCTCAGATCAAGGGAATGGAGTTAAACATCGTTTGATATAACAATCAAGAACTTTGTCTGGATAGTGATGCCGCTGTCACTGTTAATGGGCTTTTCATTCGAAATCCTAAACAGACTCTAAATAAAGTCTGCACAAAAAGTAACTTAGCTGTTATAAATACGCCTATAGATTCAGAACTAATAATTGTTTTCACAATATTTCAACATAAAGAGAAGCATGATTTATTTACACGCATTTGATACCCCATTTGTCAAAATGTCGTTCAATATTAACAACTACTGTGCGCCTTTTATACAGAAAAATACCCGAATTTTTAGGCGTATTTATAGCAGCTGAGTTTAATACTTTTTGTGCAGACTTTATAACCAAAACCTTGAAGTTGGTCCACCCATCTCACGAGAAGCGTTCGGCCGGTTAGCATTAACTTATAGGCATACAAAACTCCACACGATTTAAAAAAAAGGGAGGGAGCGACTGTCGGGAACCAGAACGCAACTATTAGAGTATCAGCATTCCGTGGTAAGTGTGTTTGTAAACAATTTAATTAAAGGGTAGGCCTAGGTCTATTAACCGGAATTATTTTAAGGATACGTGAAAAAATGTTTCATGCAAATCAAATTCCACAAAAACACTTTTAATGTTATTCAAGTTGACTGATTATTATTTATTCAATAGCAGCATCAGTTTTACTGAAGTATCACAACTGAAATTTAAAAGGAGGGGTGGGATGCTTCCCCATACGCGTCATGTGCCTTTCAGTTGTTGAAGCGAAGTCTACACCCAATGACCCCCTTTTTTCATTAGCTTACACCTAAAGGAGTCACATATTTTTAGAAATTTTCACCAAATCTGCAATTTTGGCGCGCGCATTTTGAACAAATTTAACATTTTTAGCAATTTTATATAGCTTCAAAAGTTATTTTTACGGTTAGGCCTAAGGTTTTAGCTTTCTCACACAAAATGACAAAAATCCTACAATGTACCGATAGACCCCTTTTATAGTGCCGTACTCCGGTAGGCACAGGTAGGCCTGTCTTTCATATTCGAGTAGGCCTACCCCCACATGCACACCTGGATTTAATATAAACATTTAAAAATATTTCTTATGAGCTGATCCCAAGAAGGGACGTGAAAAATCTATTTTGTTGTATGTAGAGTACAACACGTCTCTAATGATGGGTTTGGTTTTATATTTATGAAAGATCACATGTACCTATTTGTAAGCAAAGTAGGCTAGTTTAGTATTATGATAGCCTTACGGTTATTCTTTGAGATCGCGAATATTCTAAGATTCTCATGTAGGCCTAGCTGTATGGTTTTTAAATGCAGGGCCCCGTGTAAGAACATCATTTTAGCTGATCGGATCAACCTGGGTAAATATGATGCAATAAATAAATAAATGAAGATTATACCCAGAAAACACTAAATGTTTTCGACATCATTATATAACCTTTTGCGGCGCACGTTTTTACGGGCGTTTTTACCTAAACCAAACCCCAAAATATTATTAGTTTCAAACGTTTTATTGTTTGCTGGGTAAAGCCTGGTCTAAATCATTTTGAAAAAGAACTTCGAGAAGTTTTCGCAAAACAAAGAAGGGGTCTTTTGATAATTCCTTCCAACATGCACAACCCCAGTACTTTTTTTTAATCAAATGTATTTGACATTGTATTGAAGGACTTGTTTGAGGTGGTCAGAACGTACGTAGCGTTTTTTTTTATTTATTTTTTTTATTTAAAGCCTTGTACCCATATTATCGCTAATGTATTAGGCCAAAATGTTATCGATAATATCGATATTTGATAAGCTTAATAGGCCTTGTCCGATAGGCATTATGCTCTCCCATTTCGGATCTTGTAGCCTATGGAGTAAATATTCTGCGCACAAAAAGTAACCGAACTTAGTTTGGTCACTTCTGAAAAGCTCTTCACGGCATTTTATTAAAACTGCTATAAGTTTTAGGTAAATAAAATTGTATCGTACCGAATGAGGTATCAAAATCTTTTATAAATAAATGTTGATGACAACGAAGATACAAAAGATAAAGATATAGAATATGCTGATGCTGGTGATGACGATGGCTGGAAGATGACAATGAGGATTAAGGCTTCAAGATACGAGACAAATGCGATTACATATTCGTTCTCTAAATTTTGTCAATTAATGAATAAAACATTTAATATTAATGACTAAATTTCATTTTCAGATGCCTGTACCAAAGAAACGTCAGTCCGAAAAGACTGGACAATCGAGCATCCTTCACTTTGTTAAGAAACCGCGAATCAAGACGGAAAAAGAGCAGCTTCAAGAAAATGCCACTGCTCTGGGCATGAAGATAATGCATGATGTTCCAGGAGACGGGTCGTGTTTTTCCACTCGATTGTTGCCCAGTTTGGTAAATTTGGAATCAACAAGTACAGCACGTCGTCATCGGTGATTGGAAAGTCGCTCCTATTGAGAAGAGAAGCAGTGCAATTGATGCAGGATTTGGTTAGTGGTTTAAGACTTGATTGTTATGGTTACCAGTATGATTACTCTTGCCTGCATTCAATCAGGTCCGAATCAGCAAGAGATTATTATTAACGGGCCTCCGATTTGGCCCTATATGAGTTTGTATTATATGCAATAACCATAGCGCAATATGTCTAATTTCCAAGAATGATTACATTTGGTATAGTGATGGTAAACATGATAAATGTTATGTTTAATTTTAAGCCCTTGCCCTATTGATTTTGTGATTTTATTTATTCAAAGCTGTATGTCATGTAGAAATATAATTCTAAATCATGACTGTATTTTTAATAATTAAACAAAAATTATCAGTCCATATCTTTACACTATATACAAACGTATAACTCACGAAATATATAGCCTAGTATTATATACTATAATCCTGAATCAAGTTAACTTGTTCTGGTAATAATCTTGCTTAATAATAAAGCCAATGAAGCCTGTCGATGTCGTACAAGACACTTTTTGTACCTATAGTTTTATATATGTAGGCCCCCTATTACATAAACATTTTCTACATTTTATAGGATGATAGTGATCCCATCTTGATTAATCTAAAACTGACCGGAGAGTTACCTGGTGACATGGGATTTAAGAAAATGAAGGAACACGGAGAGTATGCAGAAGCATGGGTAATTCTGGCAACGGCGTTTCTACTTGAGAGAGACATAATGGTGGTCAGCAGCAAAGAAACCTCAAGCCGCACCGGACCTACTTCTGTGCTTTTCAAGATAGAGTGTAGAAATCCAGGACATTTGGAACCTTTCCGCATAGGTCATCTTGTAGAAGGGGAACACTACATACCTTTAGGTAAGAGTTTCGCATTTGAAAGCTTCAGTTATGAGTAAGCCTATATAATTGGTTAAGTATAGTGTTTCCACAAACAATACCAGCAGTTTGTTCCACCACCACCATGCAATTTGTTTTTCAACTGTATCATCACTACAAGTTAAGTGCTAATAGTAATATACTCATATACGAACATTAATTTTTAACAGATTCTGAGGTACCAACTAGCACTGTTCCTGTAACTTCCACCGCGACCATTCATCTGCCACCGCAACCAACGTACGCGTCTGTACTGACATCTATGACACCAGACTCGTCTTGCTGCACAAAATCACTTACATCAGCCGTTAAGGTTCCAACAACTTTGTCTTTTACTACCGATAAGAGTTCAACTGCAAGTGCAGGTATAGTTAGTTCAATATTGATAAAATATGAACAAATTACGGTTCTTCTTTCGTGTTTTTATATTCGCTGTCATAGTGCTCGTTTGTAACCATTGGTTACTGCTCATGCTCCAAGCCTGGGCTCATGTACACCTGTTCCGATAATAGGCTTTGTGTTGTGATCATTTCGATTAGTGGTTCGTCACAAAGAAAGCGTGATCCAGTTTACCTAGCACGGTCATATTCTAACGTGCACTATATACGACAGCGAATTGTTTTATTTTCATCTAAATATTATGTTATGAAATGAAGGATTCCTGACTTATCAGGGATAATGTTTTTGATGAGATGATAAATTGGTAACATTTAATGAAGATGATGATGGTGACGATGATGATGGTGATTAATATAACGATGACGCTGACGATGATGACATCCTCATCAGCAACTTCCAATGATGTTGTAGGTTAAACATTCTGAATAGCACAATATTATGTCACCGATCATACCATTGATGTTATCAAAAACCCAAACGGTAAACATGCAAATACTATTGACCATCATCGTGTTGTTTTTAATAGATGATGCACCAACTGCTCGTACATCAACTCCTGCTCCAGTTGACACACCCACCACAACCATGGCTTCAAGTCATCTAACCATGCTAACCTCCCAACCAATACGCCCTCCTGTACTGACGTCTTCCCTCACACCAGACCCGTCTTGTACAAAAGCACTTACATCAGCCGCAGAGGTTCCAGCAACTTTGTCTGACTCTACCGTGACTACCAGTGAAAGTTCAACTGCAAGTGTAGGTAGGTTCATAATTTGATACCAAATCAAGGAGACTTTAACAAACATGGATCTACTTTGTTTTCCTCCAACCATATTTTTTACCCAAACTTTTATATAAATGCAATGTCCATTTTCGTGTCTTCCAGTTGATGCACCAATTGCTCTTACAGCAACGCCTGCTCCCGCAACATCCAGCACAACTATGGCTACTGTTTCAAGTCATCTAACCTCCCAATCAAGACACCCTTCGGAACTGACGTCTTCCCTGTCACGAGATCCGTCTTGCTCTACAACATCACTTATATCGGACACAGAGACGCACAGTCCAGCAACTTTGTCACCTACTACCGATGAGAGTTCAATTGCAAGTGCAGGTAGCTATATAGTTTATAATTTGATCAAACATGAACAAACCTTAGAAAGTATTGTTCCTCTTTCATGCTCTAAAAAATTTAAATCATATTATCACGAAGGCTAAATAATTATATTATAATCATGGTAATGAAACAAAGAATGTGTGAGATACCAGCGATAATGTTGTTGATGACGATGATGGTATAATGGTAGTGCGTGCTCATGATGGTGATGGTAATGATAACTATATGATGATGATTGTGAAGATGCATGATGCTGACGATGAAGACATTATGGTGCGACTCAATTAAAACGCTAATGATTGTTTTCAAATTTATTTCAATTATGAACATTCAGGCAGCGCTTCACCACAAGAGTCTGTTGATATTGAGGTATCTACTCCAAACGCAAGTCACGACACACCAGTCTCATCACTATCTTTCAATGATGCAGGTAGGAACACCATGATATCTGTCATTGCCGATAATGTCATTACACCGAAACGATACAAGTTCTGCTGGATCATATAACCTAAATGATCGGAAAAGTAGATATCACGTGCATTGAGAAGTTATGTCCTCTAAATTTCAAGAAAAGAACAGGATGCTGTATGTATTGAAATGCAATGAAATAACTTTCAACGTCATGCTTATAAACCGGGGTATCATGCACGCTTCAGAATGAGTAATGTATAATAATTTAAATTTACATTATCATTTTACAGAGCCAGTGGTACATGATGACATTTACAACGACATTGGCACCATCATTAATGCCACCATGACTAACCAAGATGTTAAAAATGCTATCAATGCCCTTCCGTCTGCCAAAAAGTATGCCCTTTTACGGGACCACGTGATACCGGAGAGTGAATTTAAATTTCCAACAGTTTATATAAACGGCTGCAACCGGTCATTTAACCACGATTGGCTAACAAAGTACAAGTGGCTCGTTTATAGCAAAACCCTCGACGGCGGTTTTTGTAAGTACTGTGCCTTATTTGCTAAGAAACGGGAAAAGCTTGGTGTTTTGGTAAACAAACCATTCACTCGATGGACAAAGGTGAGTAAAGTTCTTGGTGGACATGGAGAAAACAAGTATCATATTGATGCTTACCGAGATGCGAAAATTTTCCAGCGGTCCAACGAACACCCAGAAGAACACATCGATGTCTGCTTGAACAAAGAACTCATTCAGAAAATCGAAGAAAACCGACATATAGTTAAATGTGCCGCCGAGTGCATATTGTTTTGTGGAAAGCAGTGTATTGGTTTAAGGGGGGACAAAGAGAAGAGGGATCAACAAGGTAACCCGGGGAACTTTCTTGCCGCATTAAAACTTTTGGCAAATCATGACGTGGTGTTGAAGAGGCATCTTAACAAACCGCGTCTTCGAAATGCGTTATACGTATCACCACAAATTCAAAACGAGTTGATAGATATAATTGGACAGGAGTTTATACAGAAGAGTATTCTTAAAGAAGTACGAGATGCCAAATACTTTGCAATAATGGTGGATGAGGTTACTTCTCACAACAAAGAAATGATGCCCCTTTGCGTAAGATTTGTAGACAGCAGCAAAACAATTCGTGAGGAATTTTTACATTTTTCGCAATTAACGCGTGTTACTGGCAAAGCCATAGCAGATAGAATTAAGTCAGATTTATTAAGACTTGATTTAGACATAAGCAACATTGGGCTATTCCAGATAAAACATGCACCCCCCCTATAGAGGGCAAAATTCTTTTTTTCTAAAATGTCTGGAATTCCAAAGCATACTTGAGGAAGAAACCTGGATTTCCGGCCCTGTTTAGTGCATGTAAAATCTGGAAATCCATGGAGGGTATAGAGGGTTTTTAAAATTGTCAAAAAAGTTGGAATTTTCAATTGAATAACAAAAAAAATCTGGAATTCCATTGCCCTCTATAGAGGGTTTCTAAAGATACCCAAATAAAATGTTGGAATTTTTCAATTGACTAGCAAAAAAGTCTGGAATTCCATGGAGGGGTATAGAGGGTTTTTAAAAATTATCAAAAAAAAGTTGGAATTTTCAATTGACTTACCAAAAAAAATCTGGAATTCCATCGCCCTCTATAGAGGGTATCTAAAATTACACAAATAAGTTGGAATTTTTCAATTGACTACCAAAAAGTCTTGAATTCCATGTTAGGGTTTTTAGAGTTATTTTAGGCGTGTATAGGTGTTTATTGTTGTAAAGGTTACATTATATTTGCTTTATCTGCATTTATTCCAAGTCATCTATGATGTTTTACATGTATAGGCCTAATATAGGCCCACCACCAAGGCGTGTGTTTGGCAGTACCCAGGCCCGTACGCAGGGGGGGTGCGGGGGTGCGACTGCACCTCCCCAAATTTGCAAAAGTATTCAAAAAGTCCCAAAATTGAAGCATTTTTAGCAAGAAAAAAAATCAGGTTTTTTATGGTTTTTTGGTCAAAAAAGGTCCAAATTTGGGGGGAAAAGTCCACATTTCACAAAATCGCCCCCCCTTTGGAAAAAGTCCACTTTTTCAAAATCAGCACCCCCCCAAAAAAAAAATCCTGCGTACGGGCCTGGCAGTAACGTACGCAGGTTTTCAAAGTCTGGTTCAGGGGTCTCGATTCTCTGACTGTTTTAAAATTTAATAACTAATTCCCCAGTTTCCCCCGATTGGGTGCATTATTTCCCCGATCTTTTTGACAAAAGGGGGGCACATCCCCCTGTCCCCTTTGCGCACGCCACTGGTGTTGGTATCCTAGGTAACCACTAAAATTAAGCTTCTCTTTTGTGAAGGGTTGCTGTTCTCCTTACAGGTTTTCAATAACAATATGTGGTATGTAGGCCTACTAGTTTCTATATTAGGCCTAAAAAATGTTTGATTGGCGTAACATAATTTTAACATTCTTGTTAAACCGGGTCTTTAGGTCCATGAACTGAACCACACAAAGGGACGCATACTCTGTCGGCAGCACACATTTCGAACTATAAAAGGATTGTATCGTGAAACTCAGTTTCTTGCTTCAGCTCTTTCTAAAAATTCATTAGGGCAAAATTCTTTCTTTATGTCCTTAATTATTCTTTATTTATTCCTGTTCTTTCTTTCTTGAGGCCTAGATCTTTTTACCCTACTTTTACAACACGAATATTGTTGTATTGTCAATGGAAGTCCGTAGAACGTTCGCCTAATGGCGCTATGGGCCCCTTGATATAACTGGTATTTTAGACACAAACTTAAAGCGCCCTCCCACAAAATTCCCACCAGCAAATAAGGGCATGCACACACCCTTAATTCTTGTTGTGATTTTAGAGAGGTAGCTCTCTTTGTACATGAAATTTACCCCAAGGCAAAGGAGCCATGTGCGCCATTAGGCGAACGTTTACGGTACATAAGAATTCAAACTTTCTTACTTTGGTTTGAGCTGAGACTAAAATACCTAAAGCCTCAAATGTTGTTTTTATATTAAATACATACCTGTATTTGAATGAAATAGATATATTTATAATAGGCTGCATGATAAATACATGAAGCCATATCAAGTAGAACGAGTGCAACCTTGCTGCAGTACCTTGTACTACGCAGGTGCTCCTTTGTTAAAAGGGAATTCCCTGATTGGGGAGTGGACATCAAAGAGCTCATATCTAAATTCGTTGGGGACTGTTACTTTTTAAAGTTTCAACGTCCGTATACATACGACATGTAGCCTATGAATAAAATACGACATGAATCAAGTAATAATAAAGTGACCTATTTCTTTCCTTGCCCTGTTATAGCTATTATTATAAGATGAGCTCAAAGTGTATATTTCTACATTTTGAGCTCAAAATATTTAATCAATGATAATATAATGTATATTAGGCCTAAAAAATGTTTGATTGGCGTAACATAATTTTAACATTCTTGTTAAACGGGTCTTTAGGTCCATGAACTGAACCACACAAAGGGACGCATACTCTGTCGGCAGCACACATTTCGAACTATAAAAGGATTGTATTGTGAAACTCAGTTTCTTGCTTCAGCTCTTTCTAAAAATTCATTAGGGCAAAATTCTTTCTTTATGTCCTTAATTATTCTTTATTTATTCCTGTTCTTTCTTTCTTGAGGCCTAGATCTTTTTACCCTACTTTCCAACACGAATATTGTTGTATTGTCAATGGAAGTCCGTAGAACGTTCGCCTAATGGCGCTATGGGCCCCTTTGATATAACTGGTATTTTAGACACAAACTTAAAGCGCCCTCCCACAAAATTCCCACCAGCAAATAAGGGCATGCACACACCCTTAATTCTTGTTGTGATTTTTAGAGGAGGTAGCTCTCTCTTTGTACATGAAATTTACCCCAAGGCAAAGGAGCCATGTGCGCCATTAGGCGAACGTTTACGGTACATAAGAATTCAAACTTTCTTACTTTGGTTTGAGCTGAGACTAAAATACCTAAAGCCTCAAATGTTGTTTTTATATTAAATACATACCTGTATTTGAATGAAATAGATATATTTATAATAGGCTGCATGATAAATACATGAAGCCACATCAAGTAGAACGAGTGCAACCTTGCCGCAGTACCTTGTACTACGCAGGTGCTCCTTTGTTAAAAGGAATTCCCTGATTGGGGAGTGGACATCAAAGAGCTCATATCTAAATTCGTTGGGGACTGTTACTTTTAAAGTTTCAACGTCCGTATACATACGACATGTAGCCTATGAATAAAATACGACATGAATCAAGTAATAATAAAGTGACCTAGTTCTTTCCTTGCCCTGTTATAGCTATTATTATAAGATGAGCTCAAAGTGTATATTTCTACATTTTGAGCTCAAAATATTTAATCAATGATAATATAATGTATATTAGGCCTAAAAAATGTTTGATTGGCGTAACATAATTTTAACATTCTTGTTAAACCGGGTCTTTAGGTCCATGAACTGAACCACACAAAGGGACGCATACTCTGTCGGCAGCACACATTTCGAACTATAAAAGGATTGTATTGTGAAACTCAGTTTCTTGCTTCAGCTCTTTCTAAAAATTCATTAGGGCAAAATTCTTTCTTTATGTCCTTAATTATTCTTTATTTATTCCTGTTCTTTCTTTCTTGAGGCCTAGATCTTTTTACCCTACTTTACAACACGAATATTGTTGTATTGTCAATGGAAGTCCGTAGAACGTTCGCCTAATGGCGCTATGGGCCCCTTTGATATAACTGGTATTTTAGACACAAACTTAAAGCGCCCTCCCACAAAATTCCCACCAGCAAATAAGGGCATGCACACACCCTTAATTCTTGTTGTGATTTTTAGAGGAGGTAGCTCTCTCTTTGTACATGAAATTTACCCCAAGGCAAAGGAGCCATGTGCGCCATTAGGCGAACGTTTACGGTACATAAGAATTCAAACTTTCTTACTTTGGTTTGAGCTGAGACTAAAATACCTAAAGCCTCAAATGTTGTTTTTATATTAAATACATACCTGTATTTGAATGAAATAGATATATTTATAATAGGCTGCATGATAAATACATGAAGCCACATCAAGTAGAACGAGTGCAACCTTGCCGCAGTACCTTGTACTACGCAGGTGCTCCTTTGTTAAAAGGGAATTCCCTGATTGGGGAGTGGACATCAAAGAGCTCATATCTAAATTCGTTGGGGACTGTTACTTTTTAAAGTTTCAACGTCCGTATACATACGACATGTAGCCTATGAATAAAATACGACATGAATCAAGTAATAAAGTGACCTATTTCTTTCCTTGCCCTGTTATAGCTATTATTATAAGATGAGCTCAAAGTGTATATTTCTACATTTTGAGCTCAAAATATTTAATCAATGATAATAGGGATATCATATGTCTATACTGTGATGCGCATGCGTTGTGTGTGGGGGTGTGGGCTGTGGGAGTGAGTGTGATGCTGTTTTAAACAAATAGGCCTATAAAAACAAAATCTTCGCACAAGCTAGAATGAAGAGTGAAGACCCAAGTCGGGCTGGGGATCACCATTGCAGGGGATAAACCTATCGACCCACACCACTCTTCGTCATACATAAATTCCCCAGCCACATTTCCCTAACATAATATGAAATTAAAAAAAAGGAAATTTAGTTCGGCAGAGGTGGGGCTCGAACCCACGCTGCACCGCTATCATGTATACAGTATCGACATATTACCAGCGCCTGTACCCTGTTTACCGCTCGGCCAACTGACTTGTTGGGGCCATCTTGAAAATTTGAACATATAATCACAACTTCAATTACTTCATTACTTCAACATACCACGTGACAAGCAAAGACAGAAAACGTCATACTGCAGTTACTGTCCATTTTCCTATACACAATACACAGTGCTCTTACCATTGACGCGTAACCTCTACAAATAGCGTATGTTAGAAGTATGGGTAATTGCCTAGTTAACGTCGGTGTGTGAAAAATAACCGGCCAATTCTAGAAAATATAGTTTTGTAACATGTCCTAAATTTTAGCTAATTTAGATGTTTGGAAATATTCGTACTTTGGTGTTTTAGGAAGGATATGTAAACGACAGATAACACCAAAAATATGAAGAAATTATTTCCAACCTGTGTTAAGTCTGCAAACCACCATGCTTCTCATTTTCAAGAACGCTGGTTAACAATAAGCAGAGTATTGTCTCATTTCGTAAACAAAAGCCCACACAGAATTGTTCTCTAGCGTTCGCTTTATAATCGTTCACCCAACTGAAACTATAATACCAGCTCATTGCTCCATTGTACATGTAAAGCAGAAACATATGTTGCGTGTATTTAACCAGAGAAGATATGATTTAATCAGTTGAGCTGTTTTCAATGAGTGTTATCTTGGTTTAATAGCTTTTAATGGGGTTTAAGTCCTGCAAAGGTCGTGGTGAATTCCACTGTAGACATGACTGCATCATGTACCGTATTTTGGAATTTTATCTGCTTAAAAACATTAATGTGTAGAGCTACCATTAGGCCTATTAATATTGTTGAATTCTCAGGCGCATACAAACAATACGAGGGGCCTATGATACATACACAATTCATTTCGTGCATGCACGTGCCCTGCAAGGTAGGGAGCCTAGCCTACCATTTTTTTCTTGTAAGACGGTCTGGATTCGTAGTCCACGTAGGTCCCCAAAGTTCTTTCAGATATTAAAAGATTAAATTCCCATAAAGACGAAACAGTAATCTTTAGTGGGACCTACGTAAATTTTACATAAAATTTCCGCCATCAATTCAGTGTTAATTTTTATTATTCAGAAAATATTTTGGCGTATATAAAATTGAAATAAATTCTCTGCTTCCTAAACCACATAAACTGAAGCATGATTGGGTATCACGAATCGCTATATATGATGTACAGTTAATATTCAAATATTCTTTTACACATTATGATGCTTCAGTTTTTACACAAACAAGAATTTGTCTTTAAAAAGATAAGTTCACGGATCAGGTGTATAGTACATATACTTTGAGCTACTTTGGTCTAACATTTAATATTCATATCTAACCTACTCTGCACTTATTCAACAATAAATAAGTGATATGAGGCTTAATAATGATACCTGTGTCTTGACTCTGAAAAACAATATTTTTTTAAACCTCATTTTGCATTTAGTTTTTTAAGCCACCTCGAAGCCACCTACACTACAGGATCTCATTTTGCATTTAGGGTTTTATTGCGTTGCAAAGTAGCAAAACTTTCTGGCCCAATTCGTGACTGGAAAAGGCTATCCCCTCTTCCAACCTATCAACAGGTCTGATTTCTATAATGAGGTGTCACCGGGTTTCATGAGATAATAATACCAAATCTAAACACCATGAAATTCAATACATCACGACCAAGCTCACATTGGGCGCCCCATTCCTTTTTAAAGGAATTTTTATTAAGCCACCTCCAGGAAACAAATTTGGCTATAAACTACGAAGTATAAAGTCTAATAAATAAATAAAATAAAATGAAAATTGTACATGTATTCAAGATGCCTTATTACTAAAGTAAACAAATTACTCTTGCTAGTTTTTGTCAGGGTCAGGGATATTTGTCTCATAGTCCTGCTTTTATGAACACTAATATTATACAGGTTACTACACATGGGTTATTACAAGAGTCAATAAACATTTGACCAATTAACTATAGATAATGGACTTAGTTTTATGCAATGTAGTTATATTGAACCTTTTCTGAAGTAAGTCGCCTGCTGCATAGTTTTATTTACAGATGATATGTTTACTTTGTGATTAGGCCTGACCATGACCTGCTAGTTTGATTAACCAATCAGTTATGTGCATTGTCAGCATGTGATAGCTATAAGCCAATTGCAAACATATTTATAAAAAAAAGGCTAAAAAATTCCTACACTGAGCAGACTCTTTGCTGGGTTTAAGGGCTAAATAGTAAGTTGTCATGTGGGGCAAGATTAGATAAAGGCATACAAACTAGGGTATGAGATATTAGGAATTATTTCCTAGCCTCTTAACCACAGGGTTGGGCTATATAGCTATTCAAGACACAGGGTATGTAAGGGATAAACTATGCATATGAGATGTGGGGGCAAATGGCATCATTCCACTGACATGAAAAAATATTTCATTGAAAACCCTCCCACTCAGCTATTTTAAAAAGGTAATCAGGCTTCCTCAGCATATCACATGTGTTATGGTATTATTTTGCGAATTGCCCCGTGGTATATGGAGGGGAGACTTTTATTTAAATACGGTATAAAGGACGAGTGGCCAGTATTCGGTAGGGTCTACATAGCTTTACAAATTCAGAGTCTTGCAATTATGATTTTAGAGCCAAAGGGGTAACTATATATTATAAAATTATAAAAGGTTAGAAAGTCAGTATTAAAAGCAAGTCAGTAAGATACACCTCTACACTACAGGCTGCACTCCATAGTAGGCCCACAGCTAAAAACGACACTGACAGAAAAAAACTTTAAAAAGGGGAGAACTTGTTCATTTTTATTTTTTTCTACAATGCAAAATTGATCATTACGAGGAGGAAGCAAATTATGTTGCCAATACCGTATGTTAACTTTAATTTTCCACTTTTATGCAAGAAATAAAAGAAGAAGATACAAATTCCCTTTAAAAGGGGAAGCCAGCTTCAATGCAGAAGAGGTCTTGTAATTAGTTTAGGTGGAAGGCATTTTTAGGATCACCCTTTTTATGATCCATCATGTTCCATGACAGTCCGGGATGACAGTCCACCAAACCAGGTGGTGGTCGCATTGCATTTTCATCGTCAACCGTGTAATTGAATGGGATTATTTTGAAAATTTAAAACGCTTGAAATTTCACAAACAAATAGGCCTAAATACAAGCTAAAACCATGGGGGTTCGATAATAAACCCCCCAAAACTAACCGAGTAAAAGGTTAACTGAATGGTGTGATGTAAACAATAAAATCCCCGAATGTCAAGCAGGTTTTCGTAAAGGATATTCCACCATTGATAATTGTTTTGTGCTTCACAGTATTATTCAAAAGTGTTTCAGTAAAAAACGGGGTAAATGTTACTGCTTATTTGTTGATTTTTCAAAAGCTTTTGATTCTGTTCCAAGAGATAAACTTTTATTCAAACTTTTTTCTATTGGTATTCGTGGAAATTTTTTTTAATATAATCAAAAGCATGTTTAAGACGGTCTGTGCGTGCGTAACGTCATGTAATTGTATTAGTAAAATGTTTGTTTGTCCTGTGGGTGTTCGACAAGGTTGTATGTGTAGCCCATTACAATTTTCTATTTTTATTTCATTGTTGAAAGATATAGTTTTCCAGTATAGAGGTAAAGGAGTTAAACTGTCTGCTGATGAAGAAATTAAAATTCTCATGTTCGCCGATGATGTTGTTTTATTGTCAGATGATCCCAGTGGGTTGAGACAACACATATATGCACTTTCAACATTCTGTAAAGAGTGGGGATTGTCTGTAAATATGGATAAGACAAAGGTTATTGTTTTTCGCAAAGGAGGGCGTTTGAGGCGTGACGAAAAATGGTTTTTGAATGGTAATGAGATTGAATGTGTTAGTTCATATAAGTATCTTGGTATAACATTTTCCACAGGTAATTCATGGGGTAAAGCAACTTCAATTTTAGCCCAGCAGGGTGAGAAAACACTTGCTGCAATCAGAGGGATTTCATATAAAGTTGGTGGTCTGCCTTTTATTCCTTATTTTAAGATAATTGATTCGTCTTTATTGCCCGTTCTTCTTTATGGATCAGAATTATGGGGCTACAAGTCTTATACGCATCTCGAGAGGGTTCATGTAAAGGCTTGTAAGAAATATCTGGGTGTCGGCAGCAAGACAACAACTGTTGCTGTTTTAGGAGAATGTGGCAGATTTCCACTCTTTGTAATGAATGCCTACCGTTGTATTAATTATTGGTGTAAACTATTATGTATGTCAAATCACCGTTACCCCCGGGGGGGGGGGGCACTTCCATGACAGATATGCATCATGTGCCTCGGGATAGACCCCCTTTTTCAAGCCGGCTTGTACCCAATGACCCCCTTTTTTGTGTTATGGTCCTACCTATTACCCAATGACCCCCTATAAAAAAATCATGTACTAAATGACCCATTTTTCTATCTCCTGCTATACCCAATGACCCCCTTTTAATTCCCAAATTTAGGTGGTATTTGTGTTCTCCTCCAGAAATAATGAGATTTTTCACATTTCCAAGGTGGCCAAGTTGTTTTTACGCAGTTTGGCACTTATTTATGTGTACTTAATGATACTCTTTTGGCAAACCTGTACTCAATGACTCCCATTTTACTTTTTGTTACCCCAATGATCATCCTTTTTTCAAAGTTTCATACCGAATGACCCCGTTTTTATTCAGGTTGTGTACTGAATGACCCCATATTTTTGTAATTGTACATTTGACCTGAATGCCCCCTACTTTTAACATGGCCGAGGCACATCCCTGCCATTTCAGATAGGGAGTGCCTCCCCCGGGCGTTACCCATACAAATGTTACAAAATGTTGTATGCACTTGATAACCAGGGTCATATTACTTGGGTTACTCAAATTAAAAATTTACTTTTTAATTATGGGTTTGGTATTGTCTGGATTACTCAAGATATTGGTTCTGTTGAAAACTTTTTAATATCCTTTTCCACCAGGTTAAGAGACACAGCCAGGCAAGAGTGGTTCGCCGATGTTTGCACACTTGATAAATTATGTACATACCGAGAATTCAAAACTCTCCTTAATCCTGAAATATATTTGTTTTCTGTTGAAATTTCATCTCATAGAAAAGCCCTTAGCCGGTTGAGGTGTTCGAGTCACTCATTATTTATTGAGACGGGTAGAATTCAAAATATTGATAGAGAGTGTCGTATTTGTGTCCTTTGTGAAACAGGGGATATCGAGGACGAATTCCATTTTGTTCTCATTTGCAATTTTTTCACCAGCTTGCGTTTAAGATACCTGCCTGTTTGGGTTTTGACTCGTCCAACTCGTCAAAAGTTTTATTCTTTAATAAATACTCAAGACTCGAACACTTTGGCAAGCTTAGCTGCATTTGTTTATCATGCATTCAGTCTAAGAAATAGTGTAGTTAAAACTTAATCATGTTAATGGTAATACTTTACATGTAAAAATTATTCATCAGTATACTGTTTTTCTCATACAAGTTATATAATTATTTAAAATAATTTGTGGTGTTGTTTGTGTATTTGTGATGTTTTATAATGCAAAATATTTTGTAATACTATGGGCCAAAGGCCTGATTGTATTTAATAAAATTGAACTTGAACTTGAACTTGAACCGAGTATTTGGAAAATGCCATACGGCCGGGCCGTTTCACAAGCTGCCGGCTCTATCATGCCATTCGCCGCCTGCTCCAAACCATCAATGATAAGAACATGCACACAGAAAAACCAAACATTAATTCCTATAACTTCCTGTCAACTCCAAATTGTTCTGTCTTTTTGTCTTTTCTGCCTTTTAGGCCACCCTTAGCTCATTATTAATATAAAGAAATACACTGCAGTTTTTAGTTAATTGGCTAAAACTGCCATCCTACTTGCCTTATACATGCACATTAATTTTATATTAATTTATATATTAATTCGCAATTTATACATAGCACATTATAAAATGTATAAAGACTGATATTGTTCAATAGGCCTACATGTATATCAATTGTACCCATATCAAAAATAGGCCTTGAAATTACATCGAATTTTTCCTGTTGAAAAGACAAAACTGATGTTTAAGATATCAATTATTTCATAAATGACATTTTTGAGTCATTTTTATCCATAAAACGATACAGGATATAGGATATTTTTACTTTGACTTTTAGGTCCATAAAGGTTTTAATCATGTTATTATCAATACACTCACATCTCATGCTGTGTTGATCTCCAGGAGGTCTGCAAATGTAAATCTAAGAACGCCTGATAACAAGGATACTATCATTTTCTTTCGTTGATATGCTGTGGAAACTATTATAGGCCTGGCATATATATAACTTTTAATGTTATATTTCCTTCAAACCATAACTTTTGAAATTCTCACTCGTTTTCATTCGTTGAAACGGCAAAGCATACTTTCTTTTTCTTACAAATCGAATAACAGGTCTTATATATATATTTTCACCATAAAAAGTTCCGCAAAGTAATTCAAACCAATGCTAGTACCCCGTAATCTCTGTAGCAAACAAAGACGATCTCCGAATTAGATAGCCAGCTCTTAGCTGGCGAAAATCAGAATCCCTCAAAGGGGCAGGGACAGAGTTGTTGTTGTTGTTTTGGCCAAATAATAATTTTATTGTTTTGATTACGTTCGATAAATTTGGTTTTACCATACACCATTTATCTTTCCTATTTTGGAGATTATAAAAGACATAATGTACGATTTTGGTAAAATTTTAATTTTGTTCTTCTTTTTTGTCAAAATTTACTATGATTACATAATATTACTGATACGGTACTAGTAACACTTTATCTGTCAAGGTAGACTTCTCCGTAGTCCACTTGCCCATTTTGCATATACTCTGGCCATTACATTTAAAGCATAAAACTCTGATTTATATTGATTTGTGTGCAACTGATAGATTTTCACATCTGTATCTGATATTTTCAGTCACCGCACTCCCTCTGTTAGCTTCCAGGATTTTCAGGGTTCGCTATCAATAAACTGGTACTTCCAAAATCAGAATTGTTCAGTATTAAAGTCAGCCATTATAATTATGCAAGATAATGTTGCATTCAGTTACTTTTATTGTCACTAATTATCTGATATTTTTAACTCTTTATGACCATTTTACTATTGAATACTTTAATTTTAATAAACATCAGTATAATTTTGTATTCAACGAAATGGGTTCATCATGACTAGTAATAATAACATATTTTTAAATAAAATTCGACTATGGCATAGTCTACTGTCAAGGGGGTCTTCTGATCATTTTAACCTGAGACTAGTAAACCAACAGTCTCAGGTTTACTAGTCTCAGTTTTAACTAAGCGAAAATAATGAGGTAAAAAGTAAAAAACGACTTAGCCGCTTAACTGTGGAGCTTTGGGGATCCCAGTTTTATTATAAAACCTCTAAATTTTACTTTGGAGGCTTAGTCCTTTACATGGTATTTCAGATAGCATTGGGCAATTACAATCATGTAAGAAGTGCAAATTTGAGCAAAATATGCAGCAAATGATAGCTTTACTGTAATACCAGAAGATGGGAGAAATATCTCTTTTGCTGATCAAGCAGACCCCCCGATCCAAAACAGCCTGGAGTGACTGTGAAGACTGCATGTATTATAAACACAAGTGTGTATAACTTTGTTTGCCAAGTCATGGAACCTTTTAAAATGTGTTTGAAGAGCATAATTAATATCCATGGTTAAACAAACAACCATGAACAAGATCTTGTTCTGTTTAATACATGTACTGCTCTGTGGTTTAGGTTGTGCAAATTACCAGTTTTGTTTGATTTTGTTTACTTACGTTTTTTTAATCTCCATGTGTTATTCAACCTTTTTATGTTCACTCAGCATGCAGGAGAATTTTAGATGTGCTAGAACATTGTAGGCTTTACAAAAGCAAAACTTTAATGATAATTATAATGAGTAGTAGAAACGAGATGCAGGGTATCTTAATATTTTAATGACATTATCAATCAAAGTTTTTTTCCTCCATCCCCTATACACAAAACCCAATGGCATATAAATATTTAAATTCCTCATCAAATTTATAATATGCTAATTAATCACATCCCGTGAATAATAAAATAATAAAACAATAAAATGGATGATATTTGATATTACCATATTTTGCATAACATCAGAGAAGATGAGCTCATCTTCACATGTATTTCGATTGAACATCTGCATTTTGTTCCATTCAAAGAACAGTAGTTTTAGCTAGTACGATATTGGATTCATATAGGCCTATCCCTCAGATGTTATCAACTCAGACAATCCGTAGAGACGAATTCGTCTGACATTTGGTGTGTAATGGAACATTTTCCAAATGCAAAACATGTAAAAAAAACTCAATGTCCGGATTTTTTTAGACGGGGAGCATCATTTAATATAAATCATTTTTAATAATAGTAGGCCTAATACCAGTAATATGCACTTCTTGATTTATGCTTTTGGATTTTTAAATGTATATTTAGAGTCCCTCTTTCAAATTTTATATTTATGTGTAATCTAGCTATATCAAAATTTACATTAAAATGATCAGAAAAAAACTATTATTGTCAAAATTTCTGTTTTGGTGTCATGTTATTTATTGTATTTTTGGCGACAAAAAAGAAAAACCCACCCTATTCTACGGGCGGACCTTTCAACTTCAAGTATAGGGTCGGGTGTTTTTGTACTTGTATTTCTAGAGAGAGGCTATCTTGAAATTACCCTAAAATATCACCAAAATCTGAAGAATTTTTTAATACCAACATATTTTCTATGATTTAAGCAAAATAAATGTTTTTTTTTTTTAATTCTCAAAAACACAAATTCCGGGTTGGTTGGCCCCGTAGAGAAGGGTTTTTTCGTAGCCTTTGATACTATTAATTTTTTTTTTAATTTGCAACATTTTATAAAACTTAACAAAATATTAACAAAAACTGATGCTAAACTTAAAATTTGTATCCATCATTGAAAATCAATCAATTCCGGAAATTAAACCTGTTATTAAAACCCCAAGCCACGATGGGTTGATTTGTTTTTAATACACAGAATAATATTTTCCTCAGTTTATTAATACGGTAGCTACCCAAATCTGCTAAAATAAAGCACACAGTAAATTTGGAAACAGATAACACTTTGTACTGCATGGATGAAGTGTGTGTGCACTATATCTATGTGTACAATGTCCCATGAACAAACAATTACGTAATAGTATTGACTTTTGTTGAACTTGTGAAAGGTCAGTTCAGAGAGTTTCTCTGCTCGTACTAAATTACTGTTTAAGTGGTAATTTTCGCGTACAGTTATTGTCGCGATTTGGAGTTACAGAGACATTTTTGCAATTGTTATTTTCGCGATGCTTAGTTTTGCCCTATACTTGCAATACATTATTATATATATTCGCGAGGTGTTAATTTCGTGGATGGAACTCCATTCGCGAAATCCGCAAAAATAAACCCCTCGCGAAGTGTGCTTGCTTTCTGTGAACTTGTTTTCATTGAAGATAGTGCACTTGCTTTAAACTGTTTCTTTACTCAATGAAACTCTCATTAATTGAGTAAAGAAACAGCTTATTTTCAGGGCAACCATTTTCTTGGGGGTGACTTCATTTGGAATCTACACCCCCTGTGTGAGAGATTAAAGTAATGTCTTCCATACAGGGTGTATGTCTTTCAACTGGAATAGCCTAAAATGTGTATATCATATACCTGGTATATGGCCGGATTTACCTTTTGATGGTCCTGTGGGCAAGGCAACATGATTGTCGCAGATCTACTCACTAAATGGCTTTACTAAGATTGCGCGCAAAGCGCGGCAATTTGGTCTAAAATAGGCCAAAAGGAGATGCAAATTGTAAATTTTGTCACAACATATCTGTCAACTGAGCAGGGGAGGGGTCTGATTCGCCACCCTGCGACTTGTTTTCCGTCAAGTTGGTGTACCCTCTTTTTCTTTCCTACTAATAATTAGGGCTTACTCAACAAGAACTGAAGAATGTTGGTTGTCATGGTCACTTGGGCTGTCAATCATGATGATTATAACTACTAGTACCACCAACTTGTGGGGGGGGGGGGGGAGAAAACGCCCCCCAACATAAATTATGCACATACATAATGACAAATTGCATTAACCTGGAAGAGAATGGAATTCCTGATATCTATTTGCACAAAAGGCTGGAAATCCCGACAAATTACTAACAAAACCATCTGGAATTCCAGCACCTCAATGGACAAAAATATGGATTATTTTATTGACCAGAGGCAAAAAAGTCTGGAAATCCAACCAAGGATAAACACAATAAACCTGGAATTCCAAAACCCTCTATGCCTTCAGACTAACAAAATGGTGGAAACATCTGGAAATTTTGTGCCAAGCATAGGCAAAATAGGCTGGAATTTGGAACAGCATAAGTAGAATAGGCTGGAATTCCGAGCCCCAAAGACCACCAAAAAATCTGGATTTCCGTTGCCCTCTATAGGGGGGGTGCATGTTTTATCTGGAATAGCCCATTCGGGGACAAGGGTATGATGGGGCAGCATCAATGTCGAGCGCGCGCATTGGCGTTCAAGAACTAATACGAAAAGAATCCCCTTTAGCAGTTTATATTCATTGTAGTGGCCACTGCCTAAACCTAGTAATCGCACACTCTTGCAAACTTCAACCTGTGCGAAACATGATTGACAAGTTGAAGGCAGTATGTTTGTTTTTTGAAAATAGTCCAAAGCGCAACGGCATGCTCGAAGCCATCTACAATAAGTTTATACCAGATAAAAAAAAGAGAAAACCACTTTTAGATTTATGTAAAACTCGGTGGGCCGAGAGAGATGAAGCGTATCAACACTTCTATCAATCATACCAATTCATTGTTCGTGCCTTGGAGTGTATTGCATTGGGGGTCCAAAGTGATGACTACGGTGAAGACTTCAGAGACGTGACTTGGAGTGCTTCATCAAAATCTGATGCCAATTCATTACTTCACAGCGTCACATCTGTTGAATTTATTGTCATTTTCATTACAGTTTACCAAATCTTATCCCACTTGGATGGCATCACTAAGAAGCTACAGAAAACAACACTTGATATACTAGAAGCCTACACACGCATCAACAAAGTAAAGAGTGTTTACAACAAGCTTAGAGAAAATGTAGAAGAAGAGTTTGGAAAGATATTTCGACAAGCCACCAATATGGCCGAAAGCGTTAATGTCACCATCACAATGCCACGACGTTGCATCAATCAAAGGCACAGGCCAACCGTTGAAGCGCTTAGTCCGGAACAGTGGTATCTACGTAACACAACTATTCCATTCTTAGATCACATTATTTCAGAGTTAGATGCCCAGTTTTCGGGGCTTTCTCAAACTTCCACAAGGCTCCTTGGTCTCGTACCCTCGGTCGCGTGTGGTGAATTTCCCGTGGATATAACTGAAGCTGCAAAACAGTATGAGGAAGACCTTCCATCACCAGAGCTTCTTGAACAGGAACTTACCAGGTGGCGACTAGAGTTTGCAGATCAAAGTGAAGAAGAACGACCATCTTCTTGTGCCCAAGCAATTCACAAATGTGACAAAGATGAATTTCCAAACATTTTCACTCTTTTACAAATTGCTTGCACCCTTCCTGTGACCAGTTGCGAATGCGAGCGAAATGCAAGCACCTTACGCAGACTTAATACCTGGATGCGTGCCAGCATGGCAGAGGAGAGACTCGCCTCCTTGGCTCTAATTCATATCCACTACAGTGCTACAGTTTCACTTGATGAAGTATAGTAGATGTATTTGCTAAGAAATGTCCAAGGAAATTACAATTGGAGAGCGTACTGCAACCTTAATTCAACATGTTCAATGCTCACCCTCTCATTTATCTTTTTGCTTACTTACTCACTATTTTTTATTGACAAATACTACCTTGCGAAACAAAGATAAATCATTATCTTTTTTAATATTTTTGCAACTTCTACACAAAATTGCAATGTTTCATTTTTTCTTACAATTGTAATCGGAAAATTCTGAGACTTGACACAAAATCTTGAGCAGAGATTAGCTCATAATTTTAATATTTTATATTATTTTTGATAATGGTCATTTTGATGACTTTTGTTCACAAGAGTCTGTTGATATTGAGGTATCTACTCCAAACGCAAGTCACGATACGCCAGCATTCTCATCACTATCTTCCAATGGTCTTTTTTTTAATCTGGTATAAAACTTATTGTAGATGGCTTCGAGGATTTTTTCCAAATATCCATGTCCACAAAGTTAAGATATTTAAAAATTAATAGATATTTCCATGAACATATTTTTGTTCCAATCAGTATTGTTGATTATAACTATATTTGTTTTGTTTTTTCATAGTAAACAAAGGACACTGCGATTATTTCCTATTCATTTTTTATAATTTTGAGAACAAAGGACAAAAGATGATTCAAGCATACGTCTGTTACGTAATCACCCTAATTATTTCTGATTATTCCCTTTCATTTGTCTCATTATCACTTGTTCTTGTGCAAAGTTGGTGAATAAATATGTTTAAATGAACCATCTTTATTTACTTTGTTCTTAAAATTACAAAACAAATGACTTAGGCAATTAGCATGGTAGTATAGGATGAAGATAATTATGTCCCTATTTGCAATGCAGTTCAGGCTTATCTTCAAGTTCCTAAAGTTTGTTTGTTTGTTTTATTCCTTTTAAACCTGGCACATTCAATCAGCTTAAAACACAATATTAATCATCCGTTCCATGTATTTATTTTGTACCTTGGCGATTATGAAAATGTAATTTTATTTGATGATACATTGATGTAAAGTGTTTAATATATTTATAAAGAGGATTAAAGAAACCGAGCTATAATGTATCAGTAAATTAGTTGATATCATGAAGAGACGATGAGAAGTTTTATGCTGGCTTAACAAAATGGAGAAACATGGAAATATGTCAACTTGTAATTCTTATGTCATAATGGTAATTGTGCTTTCTTAACCTTAGCATAACGTGTGTTTCTGTATGTTGAAAAGATATATGCAAATAAATCAGTCATCTATTAGCTTTGAAGACGTTTTTTTTTTAATTATTTGGTGTGAAAAACATGATGACCGAGAAAGCTTGGCAAGAGATTCAAAGATGAAGAATGAGATAACAAAGGAAAATAAGAAAATAATTGATTTTATTTATTTGTGATGAAATAACACAACCGATTTGCAACTTTTTCCTGTTTTAACCGCACTAATTTGTTATTTGCTATAGCATCATGAACCCAAATAATCCTGAAAATAATGCAAAAATGGTGCACCAAATGCCTTCAATTGCAGCTCGATTTTTCAAAATTCTTCAACCTCAGACACCCCCCTGCGCCGCGCACACGCGGCGCGATGGCCGCTTCGCGGCCATTCCTTCAGTAAATTTAGGTTTTATATCATTTTTAATTTTTTTTTCAAAAAACGAACCCCCTAACTTCGAGGGCTGGCTACGGGCCTGCCTCAGACCAATCAAATTGCATTCTGAATACGAAGCATGTCTTTCTGATATCAAATAATTTTCATTTTTTGAAAATCACAATATAATAAAAATTTTATGACAAATTATAAAAATTTGATATTTTTCAAATTTTTGACATATAACAGTCCTCGAAGTGAATTATATAAATCTAATGATATATTCTTAAAGTGTATGTAGCAGGAGGAAAAGCCGACGGTCAATTGAAAATTTTGACCTTTCATGTTGAAGATATGGATTTTTTCCCCAAAAGACCTATTTTTGTTGGTGTTTTGGGAAAAAAAATCCATATCTTCAATATGAAAGGTCAAAATTTTCAATTGATCGTTGGCTTTTCATCCCACCTACATACACTTTAAGTATAAATCATCAGATTTATAAAGTTCACTTCAAGTACTGTTAAATATCAAAAATATCAATTTTAATGATTTGCCATAAAATGTGTATTAAATTGCGAATTTCAAAAATCAAAATTATTTGATATCAGAATGACATTCTTCGTATTCAGAATGCAATTCGATATGTCTGATGTGCTCTAATGTCCCAAAATAAATACCGTCCAAACGTTCATACCCCAGCCCTTAAGGAATCCTATTTTGAGGGACAAATTTTGACATTTTTGCACCGTCCCCCGAATGACCAACAAAAGTGGGGGGTGCCGAATAGCATGTCCCTTTGTCCTTTGGTGGTGAATAGGATCGCTGCCAATTATTCAATAACTTGAAACAGATTGTATAACGAATACAAGTGGTAGTTCACAGCATCTTGCGAATGGTAGTGAGCTTTAGCAAAAATTGTATTGATCATTTCATAACGAGTGTGTAGAAGAATTTAAATACCACAGATATACTTTTGTAGGTCCTGTGGTTCTTGAGTTAATGTTCTAAAGAGGGCTGAAACAACAACACTTTTGTAAAACGTATAACTCATTAACAACAATAAATCAAGCAAGTTTTCAAAGTATATGATTTGTAGAATGAACTTTAGCAAAACATCAAAGTGGTTTTTTTTAAATAATATATTGATTTAGATAATGAAAATCGATATTTTGACCGCTTCGACCAACAATACCGCGTCTATACCCTTAACATCATTGGAATACCATCTGCAGCAATATAATATACCGATGTGATAGGCCTTCTTATAGGAATTATTATAACAACAAATTTTTATATGAAACAAATTCAGATGCATCGAGAATATCTTGCATCGAGAAACCTTAAAACTGGCACAACAAGATGCATTTTACTGGAAAGAAACTGTACAGCAATAACAAATTTGCTTTTTTCAGAACTGATGACCCATACATTGTGTTCCCCGCAGAGAGAAACCACTGCATATCCTACAAATTATCGCTTTCCCGAGAAAAATTGAATCGGTTTGCGAATGTATATGTTATCCTAAGTCAAATCATCATCATGGAAGATGCCTGATTAGTGTATAATATTTAACCAAACCTAAGATTCGGTCGCTAAATACCTGACAGTATGCCAACTGAATCTGGAGAATGATCTCATCATAGTCAAAGATTCATGGCATGCATTCGATTTAAGGTTTGTAACTAAAATATTTTCAACTGTTGCGTTGATGACAACATTTGATTGAATGGACTGCACTCCGCCATAATAGGCCTGTCACACTACGACGGACTGGATCTAATGTTAATTCAATGCATTGAAATCGAATTGAATTGAAATTAATTTTGGGCAATTTTCATTTCAATGCATTGGAATTGAATTGGAATCGAAATGAGTGGGCTTGGGCATGAATTGAATTGGATTGGAATTGAAATCATCGTGAGCAATCAAGAATTGAATTGGATTGGAATTGAAATCATGTTGAGTGATGAAGAATGAAGTGGAATTGAAATGAAATTCAGCTTTGATTTCAATTCAGCATTTCAATTCACAAGCAGATGTCTGTGATTCCAGATCATTCCACCTGTAAAAAGTGCCCTTCCCCGTTCTGAATTCTGATACATTTGGCACTAATCACAAAGCCCCTATTTTTCTCAAACTCCTATATAATATTATGCTCAAAAGTCATTGTACATTTGAACAAATTATGAGAAAATGCTTATATTTGGCAGCAGTACAAGGATTTTGGGTGAAAATCTTAGGAGGAGCAGGAGACAAGTATAGGGGTTATATAATAGTATCATAACCTTGATTTTGGACATCTTTGAGACAGTGTGGGGACAGGATCCCATTATCGATCGTAAGGGCATTTTGTGTTCACCAGCCTCATCGCCCCACTTTTTTCCAAAAAAAGTTGAGATTTTTATACCACTGGAAACCTCTGGCTACATAATGTTTATGTACCAAAAATTTCTTGCAGATTAATTCGTTTGGCAAAAATATCGTCAAATTTGAATTTCGTTCTGGTATACCAGAACGAAATTACAACAGTGGCCTATGGAGCAGTGTAATACACATAAACAAGCAAAACTCGCAAACACAAAATCAAAATCAACTCAAATTTTGGGAATAAGCTTTTTACGTGGATCATATCCACTGAAAAATGTCATAAAAAGAGGATGCTAGGATAACGAAATCCTCCTTTAAGTTTAGAAAATAACGTGCATGGTGGACAAGAAGTTAAGACAATTATTAGGAAGTCAGTCACCTAAGAACTAAGAAGTTCCAAGGTTTCATAAAATAGGACCCAGAGGTCAAGGATCACTCGCATTGTTTGAATGTGAAAAGTGAGTTAACATAACAATAAAGTATCTTCTGTTGAAATGCTTTTGTGACAAGTAGTGTACTAGTATTTGATTTTGACTTTGTGTTGTGACAAGTGTTATAAAATTGGTAGTAAAATTTAAAACATGCATGCCTTTCAATTAACACAAACTGCCACTGTATTGGAATTGGAATTGAATTGGAATTGAAATGAATGCTCAGAATTGAATTGAAATTGATTAGCTGTTAATTTCACTGCATTGAATTGGAATTGAAATTAAATGATTTTGAAATTGAAAAATTGAATTGGAATAGAATTGAATTAATTCTAAAGCAAGGTGGATTGAATTGGAATCGAATAGCAAGACTCCAGGTGTAGAAAGAATTGAATTTGAATAGAATTGAAATCAATTTTCTGGAGTGAAATAACAATAACTGGATCAACGTACATCACCGAATACAAAAATATTTTATTCGGTGGAAAAATCACCAGTCCGGCAGAAGATTCGGTGGGATTTTGGGTCCGATTCCCGTTCGTCTCTCTATGCGTTGTGGCCGCTAATAATCCTGCAGGCGTCTTATATCCGATCGTTCAACGTCCGACAAATGACCGGATTTGGGGGTCCGATTCCCGTTCGTTTCTCTATGCGCTGTGGCCGCTAATAATCCTGCAGGCGTCTTATATTCGATCGTTCAACGTCCGACAAATGACCGGATTTGGGGGTCAACGTCCGACAAATTTCCGGATTTGGGGGTCCGATTCCCGTTCGTCTCTCTATGCGTTGTGGCCGCTAATAATCCTGCAGGCGTTTTATATTCAATCGTTCAACGTCCGACAAATGACCGGCGAATCCGTGGCATGTGGCACCAACAGGGACGTCCGCCCTATCAGAAAAGTGGCGGAGGAGAGGGTGTTTGAGAGGGTTTTTGACCCCTTAGAGGCAGTGACGTAGCAAGCACTTTTTCAGAGGGTGAACAAAGTGGGGAAAGACAACTTTTAAGGGGGAAAACTTTGACGAAAATGATCAAACATTGGCTAATAAGTACAAAAGGGCTACAAATCTGATATATCAGGGCAACCAGCGTCCGGGGGCAATAGAGGTGAGAAACCTTTGGAAAATGAAGGCCCAATTGAAGCCATTTGTCATTTTTGGACCAATTTTAGCACTATTATTGGGTACTATTTTAGTTTGAAACAGCCGCAAATTGGTGAAACGAAAGCCTAATTGAAGCCATTGAAAAGTTTTCACCATTATTGTATAATATAAACAATTGTTTTAAAAATAACACGTGGATGTCCATAGCAGAAGCAAAAAGGAAGACTTGTCCATTTTTCAAAATGAAGGTCCAATTGAAGCCATTTGCATGGGGACTGTAGGGCCTATTTAAATTATTAGGCCTAGGCCTATTGTGTAAAAAATTAGTTTTAAAAATGGAAAATTTGGAAAATTGTTTTTGGTGCATCATTTTTACATGCACTATTATTGCCTTAAACAAAAAACAAAGAAGGCCCGAACTGAATTTGCAAAATTTAAAATGTTACACTGATCCACTGACACTTAGATATAAGACTTCAGACTCGTAATTTCAGGTAAAGCATGCATGGATTGATATGTTAAAGTCAGTAATAGACCTAAGTCCGTCTTAAATACTGACTTTGGTGACAAAATGTCACGGGCCCTACATATCGACGGGCCGGCAGTAATTTTCACAGGCTTTTGGGCCAAGGAACCACATCTAAGCACTGCCTATAATAATCACAGGCCTATACTTACTATATACTATCCTGGGCCTACTCAATAACGTACAATTTTAAAACCTTTTCCATGTTTTTTCTTCTTTTTTTCTTTCTTGTCAATCACTAACTGGTAGTAATGTGATATTGCGTCCTCTACCCTTCAGAAAGTGCCCCTCCCCCAATACTACTTACATGCATAGGCCTACTAAATTACGTGCAATTTAACTTTTCTCTTCTCTCTCTCTTCAATTTTTCTCACTTTCTTTTCTTTTTTCTCTCCTTTCCCCCTTTTTTCTACTTGTCAGTCACTAAAGTACTGGGGGAAATATGATATTGCGTCACACACCCTTCAGAAAGTCCCCCCCACCCCATGATCGATGCACATGTTCGCCATAGGCCTACATCCGGCACAAGCGCCTGCGAAACCTTGCAAACACCTGCGGTATATAAACGAAAGAATAACAAACAAACCCAGGGTATATATGGTCAATTCCAGCGAAAGCGGGACAAAATTCTCTCTATGTTAACTTTCCACTTTAAAATGTCATTAATAAAGGAAATCACGTTATTGATGGAGCATATCATGTCACGTCCAATGTGCTCTCTTTGTGCATATAGGCCTTTACTAGCAAGTCATACCAGGGGACAAGTTATGATAGCTTAAATGATTTGGCGTTACCCACGAATTCAAAGATAAAGCACCATATATGTCATTGAATGTCCTTCAATCAAAATGAAATTATTACCGTTAGAAAGACGTTTGCATGATCTCTCATCATATGTAAAACGATTGAATTCCACCAAAGTTTGTGGACTCTAGAGGCCATTAAGTCAATTTGGCTAACAATTTTGTTACCCGCGTATCAAAAATAAAATGATCGTTCTGAAAAATGTTAAGTGAATATGCCATAAATGACTATATCATGAAACGAAGTTTCGTTCTATAATTCTGAGGTCCAAGTGATTATTTTATGCAAATACGTTTTACCCATAAAATTCCATAAAATCAAATTTGAAGTTACCCACGTATCAACTGTTACCCACGAGTCCAGCAAATATAATCGCCATAACTTAAATTAACATTTAATGACTTTGGACACTGAATTTAGTTTGACAAGCGCTTAAAATTGTAAATCGTAAAAATACGTTCACCGCTTTAAAAAAGAATCTACGGCGGTTTAAACTTTTGTTACCCACGAATCCCGAATAGATGCTAACCTTGAAAAATAAGGAGATTGTTTATTTTAAGTTTAAATCAGCACATATTCAAGCCATGGGTATGCTATAATTTTGACAGTACTTACAGTTTATACACCTAAGAAACGCAAACCCCAAACGGTACGATAGTACTTATAGCTTTACCCACGAATTCGGCGTTACCCACGAATCCAAGGATTTACTCGTAAATTATATGTTTCTTATGCATCTTAACATTTTGAAAACATGCGAAATATGTTCCAAAACAGTCCTGTTTAATAGCGTCCTCTTGAAGGTATACTGAAGCTGCATCATGAAGTTTTGATTGATTATCCTAAATTACCATTTTTTGGGTAAATGCAATTAGTTAGAGAAACGGGAATCATTGAAACACAATGGAGGAATAACCGCATGGTGGTTTCCAACCTTCTGTAATAGTTTCTATTTTGCCGCTTACCAATACATACCTTCAAATATGTGTTACCCACGAACATTTTGGTTACCCACGAATCCCTACTTAAATTATAGTTAACAATGTATTGATAGTGTTTTAGTTCATAGGAACTGTCAAACACGAGTTAATAGAATATTGCTGCATGAAAATATGGAATGATTTTACTAAAATAATAATATAAAACTGTTTGCTCTGTCTATTTGAATTTGGCAACTTCATTATTCTCAAAACTTTTATACCCAAAATGCCATAATGATCCATTCTAAATATTCCATGTAGTCTGTATTTTGATTAAAATTCATTTTAGTGCCATTGCAGCCTGAATTATTGACATACGGAAAAGTATTTTTTTTTTATTAAAAAAATTAATAGGAATTGCTATTTTCCAGACGCTGTTACCCACGAATCCATCCGAGATCCTCATCCTGCGACGAGATACAAAATCTAACTTTATATTTATATGAAGCATTTATTCTAATCTTTCGAAATAATACAGTAATGTTAAATGACAGCCACTTTGGAAAGAGTTCGAAGAATTGACACAATCTTAACTGTACACCTGGTTCTTTCTTAAAATTTGTAATAACCAAAATATTTCTTTGTAGATATATGTAATAAAATTCTATTTTACGTTCAAAGTCTTCACCGGTTTCTAGTGTATATGAGTCACACATAAAATATTGAAAGATATTAAAGAAAGTGAAATTTTATGGCGTATAACAGGTGAAAAATGCTTGAATTCGTGGGTAACATGCATATGCGCATTTAACACTTTATTTGGTCTAGCAAGAAAAGTTATTTTTCAATCCGATGGCACTTCCACCTGATGATTCACTAGACATGATCGTCTCATTTGATAAGTCTAGAATTGAAAAGGAAAACATTTTCAAAATGGCCCCAGAGAGAATTTTGGCCCGCTTTGGCTGGAATTGACCATATAGGCCTACAGAACAGTCCGAACACACATCGGACAACTTCCGAACATGTGTATTCGGCACACTCCGTTTCAAGTTTTGTGCATGCACAAAACTTGAAACGTATTAATCGACGGACTAAACAAACATCACCTAACACGAAACGCATTTGGCGGATAATAGCAGGACATATGAAGAACATAAAACGAACATTGACGAACACTAACGGATTTGCTAAAATACCATCCGTTTCTTATACGGAAGACCGATCCGGTGTAGTGTGACACTAACACGGTCTGGGTCAACGTACATCACCGAAGGCAAAAATATGCTATCCGGTGGTGAAGGCCTCACAGGAACGTATTTGCAACGAACACGGGCCGAGTGCAACGAACAAAGAACGAACATGAACGAAAGGAGAGCGAACAAACTCCGGCAATATGCAGCACCATACGAACACACATCGGATAAATACCGAACATGTGTATTCGGTACACTCCGTTTCAAGTTTTGTGCATGCACAAAACTTGCCGACGGACTTAACGAACATCACCTAACATGAAACGCATTTGGCGGATGATAGCAGGACATAAAAAGAACATAAAACGATCATTGACGAACAACAACGGATTTACTATAAAAATACCATCCGTTTCTTGTACGGAAGACCTATTCGGTATAGTGTGACAGTCGCATTACTACGGTGAAGGACACCGGTTCAAATCCTTTGTTTGGAGCCAATCGATAAAATAATGCATGGCCTCTATTGCGTACATGTTATCACAGACCCGCTTTAAACATATTACAAAAGAAAACAAGTACAAATGTTTCACCTTTTAATGTTTTCTATACATGTATTGATATTTATTCATTTGTTCTATTTGAAAAAATTTTACACTTCTCTGGAAGATACTTACTACAGAAAATTAAAATGTACAGGCTGTATCAAAATGTTTTGTACCCATTGTTTTTGGTGAATTATTGACAAGCCTGATTCTTCAATATGCAACATTGGATCCTCTTAGAATGTCAAGAATTTATAGTTTGATGACCTTTCATAACATTTATCTATAAATAAGGTATGTCCTATGATGCATTTTGCTGTGGTAGTCTTGTCCATAATAACTGAAAACTGATGGGTACCAATCATTTTGATACACCCTGTAAGTATGGAACCAGTGTGAAATCGAAGGGCACATGTATATTTATCTACGACCCGAAGCAAAGAGCTTTGTGGCAAGTTTGTCAAAGTTTATTCTACTTTCTCATGGCAAGAAATTGTAAAATTCTAACACTAATATCCTAGCGTACAATCCTCGTCAAAATGTGTTAAACCTTTTTCTAACATTAACCCTTCCACACGGACCAATCAATTACTATAATAGTACGAGCCTGGCGCCGCCATTATAAACTCCTCAACAAAAGTTTGGAAAGTTTTTTCAAGCATTTGTATCTCAAATTATTTGTGACATATTCATATTGTGTTACGTATCAATGAATAGCTACAACACTCCCCTTTACAATGACACCCCATTTGAAACAATAACATTTTTCACGGCTGAGTAGGCCTACACGCCTTGTGAATATAGTGGGGTCTCAAAAAGAATTTGCCAAATTCGGGAATCCGTAACTTCACAATCTGGGACCTAATGCAATCCTCCAATATGACACCGCTCGCCCCACATAGCCATCAGGCCAGACCCGGGGCCAGACCTCAACCCGATTGAACACTGGGACCAGCTTGATCGTGCTGTGCGTGCCAGAGACGCCCAAATGCAGCCACATTGAATGACCTGCGGCGAATCCTTGTCATGTCCTTGTTGAAGAGGAGAAGGTGCCTGACTATTGTGGCTGCCTGTGGTTTTTCCACCCACTATAGAGGCCCTGCATTATTTTATCGATTGGCTCCAAACAAAGGATTTGAGCCGGTGTCCTTCACCGTAGTTATGGCGGAGTGCAGTCCATTCAATCAAATGTTGTCATCAACCTATTTGATCGTAGTGCAGGTTATGTGTGTGAGACGAACTGTCACGGTAGATTGCAATCATGCTTTTGTTGAATGCATTTGAGTTGTCCGCCATATTTACGGGATGATACGTCACATGCAAGGCCTCTATTGATGTTAATGGTTAGCGTTGTTTGCGCACAGAATAATGGTCAATTCGGCAAATTCTGTTTGAGACCCCACTACATTCACAAGGCGTGTACTCAGCCGTGGAAAATGTTATTGTTTCAAATGGGGTGTCATTGTAAAGGGGAGTATTGTAGCTATCCAGTGATATGCAACACGATATGAATATGTTACAAATAATTGGGAGATACAGATGCTTGAAAAAACTTTCCAAACTTTTGTTGAGGAGTTTAGTATAGGATTCAACATCGATCGGGGAGTGCAGTGGGCGCCTTATTTACATAATTTACCCTCAAAAGTGTCCCAATACTTCTGACAAGCACTGTAGGCCTACATAGGCAATATTCACATGAATATCACTTAACTATTACCGTCTTGGCAAACTTTTCGCGATAGTGTCTTGTACATGTAAGACATGTCTTCGAGTCGACAAATAGAAATGTATATATTGGCTGAAGACAAGAAGCAAAGACACGCTCAATTGGGATGTCTTCCAACAAGTTATTTATATCCATCAAAACGACAGAATATCACTTAGACGTGTCCGGCAAACCCGGATTCAATTGACACGGCTTAAATTTTGGACGTGTCTCGCATCGATACATGTCTTAAATTTGGAAATGTCTTGCATAGAGACTTGACTTTATGCCTTTAGTACTGGGGAATAGGTACATGCAAGAATCTCACAACCTGCTTCACAGGACATAATTATCTTCAATTGGATTTTCAGGCAAGACACGTGATTATATTGTCCAAGGCATGTCTTATGGCAAGACTCCATGCAAGAGAAACGTCAAAAATGAAAGACGTGTCAATTGAAGCCGGTTTTGAGACACGACTTAATATTGTGTCTTCCCTTTGGACTTGGTGGAAGACATGTCCCAGTTAGTATTATATCTTAGCTTGTATCTTCAGACAAGAGTCAGACAATTATATTTCTATTTATAAGTTTCCGTTTGACAATGTTACTGAAAAAACTGGGAAATGCAATAAAATGTATGCCTATTCAAAATGTGCCCCTCAAATTTAGTATTTTCGATTGTGAACTATTTTTGCTAGATTTTTTGTTTGTATTTAGACATTTTAAAAAGTCTAGATTTAAACCAATATACAATGATATGCAATGACTTACGGAAATCCGAACGAATATAGGGGTGTGCATAAGCCCATAAGGTGCTGACCCTTCACCATTATAAAATGTATAAAAAGGAGTGCAGCAACTATTAAAATGTCAATATACGATCCCAGCAAACACGACTTTTAATAAAAAATGCCTGATAGGAGCAAGAAATAATTTCTTGTTTCTAGCCCCACCCCTAACAAACACCCCCCCCACAACCACCCACACCATCCGTAAACATTTGTCAATCGACTTCAATTCATGTCCCAAATAAGATCAAGTGTTTAAATTATTACATATCGATTCTGTAGATTGTAAACCTAACTCTATTAAAAGGGCATTTCGTGATCCACAGCATCATCCCCCCACTTTTTGCACAAAAAAAGTTGAGATTTTTTATATCACTGGAAACCTCTGGCTAAATAATGTTTATGTACAAAAAATTTCTTGCAGATAAATTCGTTTAGCAAAAATATCGTGAAATTTGTCTATGGAGCAGTAATAATCATGCATAACTCGCAAACGCAAAATCGGAATCAACTGAAATTTTGGGAATAATCTTTTTTCGTGGATATCTAGGGGCCTACTGAAAAATGTCATAAAGAGAGGATGCTATATCACGAAATACTCCTTTAAGGGTTGGGTTTGCACCCGGGTTTGCAATATCCTCGTATTTTGATTTATTTTGAGAAAGAGATGCTTTTTTAATGTTTAAACTATACAAAATGTTTATAATTATGCCCAGTTATTAAAATATTTGGAGAACATTTTAAAACATTTTAAATGCTGTCGAAATGTCATTGTAAAATTATGTTTTGCAATTTTCAAAAATCTGTTATCAACATTTAAATAAAATTATGTTACAACTTATAAAATGTTTTGATAGCAAAATTTAAAAAAATGTGTTTTATAACCTTTACGTATAACTCGACATTGAAACGTTATCTGGAAACCTTTCTGCGACATTAACATGTGTTTACGTAAACGTTTTGTGTTTACTCTGGTTATGTCGGTCTTCTGTTATGAACCGTGTTCAGCAATATGCTGAAATGTAGAAATGAATTTGTCATCCACTATACGTTTACCATCAGAGGATGATTTAAGGAAGCCCCATCATGCACTGCGAAAGTGTTATCACTAGAGTTTCAACTGCCACTTTACTTTTCAAATCCCACTGAACTCTGTGCAAAAGATGTTGTTTTAGAATTGTACGTGCATGTGTCATTATTACTTGGTCGATTTTGGAACAAAAGTGATGTGTGTTTAAAGGATAATTCACACCTTCTGTAGATAACATAAAATGTGAAATCGACCAGCATCTTCACAGCGTTTTTTATGTAAATATAACTGTACAAATTCAAATTTAACCATGCACTTCTATGCAGCATAGCAAAGCAGTGGTGTCATGTTACTCACACTGCTCGCCTGCTGCACAGTAAACCCAGTGGGGTGGTGGGTAGTACATCCTCTGGTTTACCATTTATAATTTGTATTAGTGTCCTCGGCCTAATACGGCAAAAAAAATTTTTTAATGTAAAAAGGTTTAAGGGGTGGGGTATGAACCCGGGGTATGAACCTTTGGACAGTATTTATTGTGGGACATTAGTATCGAATTGCATTCTGAATACGAAGAATGTCCTTCTAATATCAAATTGAATTTTTTGAAATTCGCAATATAATACACATTTTATGGCAAATGATTAAAAATTGATATTTTTGATATTTAACAGTACTCGAAGTTAACTTTTTAAATCTGATAATATGTAGGCCTACTTATTGTGTATGTAGGTGGGATAAAAAGCCGACGATCAATTGAAAATGTTGACCTTTCGTATTAAAGATATGGCTTTTTTCCCATAATGGAAATAATGGACCAAAATGAGGTATTCACTTATAGTCTGAATTCTGAACCCCGGGGAGGGGCACGTCATCACTTTTTGGTGGATACCGGTAAAAAAAAAGGGGGGGAGGGGTATTTCGGAGCTGTGAACAGTCAAAATTAAGGGTCGTTCTCGGCTTTCTGGTTGGAAAAGCTAGAAATGTGAGGAATGATAAATTAAGGAGGTATGTTCCCCCCCGGTCTGTATTTCGCGTGTTTATTAAGTAACCATAATTAACTGCAATACGTATAAACCTAACCCTTGCCCTAAACCCTAACCATAAATCCTAACCCTAACCCTAACCCTAAGGGTCGATGGTATTGCAGAAGAAATTAAACTTCCCGGTGCTGCATGATGATCTAGTTGCCGTAAAAAACCGACTTCTCCTTATAAGATGAGTTGGTCATACGAGACCTATTGCATGGTCTGTACACTGTCTACAAGGGATCAGGAGTAACAGGAAGATTAAGCGTGTAGGGGTTCACGAGCCACAATCTGTATTCTCTAAAAAACATAGTCTTCTTTTTATGATTCCCTAACCTGTTGGCATGAGCAACATAAATCCTTCTTCCATTTACTTTCCACCAAGATGGCGTGAAAAATACCGTCCCTGTTGGAAAAAGATCATCAGTTAATCTTTTGTGAAAAATCCTTTTGCCATTTTGCCATGGCATCACGCGATATCTCCATAACACATGTGCAAGACTTTGCTGGTCGTTTTCAGACCCATGCTTTCGTTGTATCCGAAGAGACCAATCTTTTACCATTGATATCACGTTTGGTTTAGCTTTCAAATACAAGAAACATGGACATGGACCATCTTTGCCGTGCGATGACCATACATCGTAGATATCATACTCGGCATGTATAAAAGACACCGGATCACGGAACCAGTATTCGTCGACATCAGCGTGCAACACATCTATGCCTTGTTCTAAAAAATGCAGCATGTATTCTGCTCTTCGATTCACAAGTTGTAGATACTCTTTGGTGAAAAACCCTAAAACTTTGGAAGAAGTGAATTTTTTCGTAGTGTTGACTATACTAATTGTAGAGCTACGCTTGTAACGTTTTGCCAGATATTCATACGCCACAGGATCTTCCGCTATCAAAGTGACATTGTGACGTATACCAATCTGTTTCATGCTCATTATCCAATTCACAGTGAAATCGAGAAAACCAGCGTTCACAGATGATAGAATCGTCAATGGTCGAATTGGATCGCGGGCAATCGTTCCTGGAGGTGGAAGTATTTTGTCGATGGTTGAGTTCAGTACATTTCTTAAATCTTTGAAGATTCCAAACACGTTATCTTTGTCCTTTTTCTTCCAGAGTTTAAATTCTGCCGCTTGCTCTTCGTCTTCAACATTCATTGATACCTCGTTGTTGCCACTGTCAGCACGTGGTTCATCTAGATCTGTAGGAGGAAGCATGAAGATATAAGTACACTCCAAGAAAGAAAAACAAGGTCCCAAAAGGTTCATCTGGATAAACCTTAATATTATTAAAGGAATCATAAAAGGATCTTTGTAGGGGCGTCAATTTGTTCTGAAGCTAGTAGTGTGTATGTGGGAGGCACACATATTATTTTAAAGTTTGACGCATGAGCACCTCACGTTGACGGAGTAGATTATGCGATTCTTATTTAAAAGTAGCATAATTTTGTTAATTAAACTTTTTTTTTTTTACTTTCTTTTTTCACTACACGTTCTTAGAAACTTAAACTTAAGGGTAGACGAGGTATTGTTGGTCGAAGCAACCTAAAAATCGATTTTCATTATCTAGATCAATATATTATTGAAAAATAACATCTTGATGTTTTGCAAAAGTTCATTCTACAAATTGAATACTTTGCAAACTTGCTTAATTTATTGTTGTTATGTACGTTTTACAAAAGTGTTGTTGTTTCAGCCTTCTTTACAACGTAACTCAAGAACCGCAGCACCTATAAAAGTATATCTGTGATATTTTAATTCTTCTATACACTCGCTATGAATTGAGCAATGCAGTTTTTGCCAAAGCTCACCACCATTCGTACGATGCTGTGAACTACCAAATTACAACACTTTAAAATAATTAACAACCTTAAACCTACCGTTGTCATCAACCGGTTGAGCATAATCCTTGTTCACCAGTTGATAATCATTCGAGTGTGATGCAAAATTGCCATACTCTCCTGTTTTCACAGCTTTCCCATCTTCAACATCTTCAACTTGCTCGTTATGTCTAATAATGGGCTGGTCACGTTTTTCAACGATTCTGATGCCTTCTCGCGATAAGTTAGAAATGTGGAGGATGACATTGTTCAATTCACCTTTCAACCAAGTTTTCTGGGCTGTATAGAATAAAATACATTCATGTTTATTCTTTCCATCTAAATAATCTTTCCGTCATCAGTCCGTTTCTTTTCTCTTTAACTTTCGTCATTTCTTCCTGTTTCTTTCCTATTTTTCCATCCATCATTTTCTGGATTGTATAAATTAAAACGCATGATAATTTTTATTGTATGATTCCTTTATATTGTTTCCATTCGATCGTATTTCTTCTTTCAATATGTTCTTTCTTTCTCTTGTTCATTCTTTCCATTCTGTAACATTAAATTTATTTATTTATTTACTTATTTATTTATAAAAAAAAACACATCAATAAGACATTATTTATGAGAAAGTTTTTAACACAAGTCTCCACCTCCATACATAAATGACATCCACTGAAATATTCTACTGACCATCCAGGATATGAACCTGGGACCTTCGGATCACCGGACCGATGCTCTATCAACTGAGCTAATGAGTCAATTGGGGAAGGACGTGATTCGTTATATAGCACCATGGTAGAGCATCGGTCCGGTGATCCGAACAGGTCCCAGGTTCAAATCCTGGATGGTCAGTGATTTTTTTCAATTTTTTCAATTTGTGTACGTGGAGACTCGTGTTAAAAGCCTTTCCAATAATTAATTTCTTACATCCGGGTTTTTGATATTAAACTTACCTTCAACGACCTTATTTATGACACCTTCGTCGTCGCAATTCCTAACGTATTCAGCAGGTGCAGATTGTGAATAACCCAAAAATGACGCAACGTGCAAAGATAATAACAGACATGCAAATAGAAAAGCCAAAATTGCTATATATTTGAAATGAAATAAAGTTCTTGGTCCTGGTACATGGCGTAGATGAGGAATGGAGAAAGTTTCTGATGATCGATGCATCTTGGCGGGTACGTGTAACAAGATTATCAGTTCGATGCTGCCTGGAAAACACAACTACCTGCTTTCAGAATCAATCTTTTCATGCATGTCAGACGATGATAATATCAGTATTAATAACTATTATGGCCTCCTAAATAGATGACATCCATGCATCGGATCCAATCCCAAGCTTACCATAGCCTTAAAACTGAGAACGATATGTCCACCGTCTATCCCTGAAGTCTATACATTCTACCAGTTCTACCAGAGAAGATCCTTGGACATGTTGGAGAAGATCTCGAAGATCCAAAATAACGGGCAGATAACACTATTGACGATCAATAGAAAAATATATGAAGCACTGAGCGGCTATAAAATTTAGATCTCAAGATGCTGAAGAGATGGACTATGCTCTGTGATGCTCTATTTTAATTGTTTGTAGCGAATTGTAGTCACATGCATGCATGACTAGGAGCTACAGGCCATTTTACACACACGATGAGTTCCTTGATAGATGATGCCCACTTACACATGTATTGAGCTCATCATAATACATGTATGCAAACGTATGTTTCTCTGATGCCTCATAACATTCTTCCGATCTTGAGGAGATGGAAATGACTAAAATCCGATGAACAGACTTAGATTCTTGATAATATTATTCCTACATATATATCACTCCATGCAATGACTTCCTTCTCCATCTGACATGTAACTTAACATGCATGACCAACAACACGTATAGGCCTAAATTAAATGTTAATACTTCATATTTGATCCTTGAGTTTGCTTTTAGAATGAATAGCATACTATAGCCTTCACAGGTCATTTGACTCTCTGTGAAAACATAAGAGCCTTTTGTTATTTTGTGATTACATATCAAATGTGGTTGCGTAACGAACCGGCTCGAGAATTTGTCATGCGTGAGTTTACTCATGAAAGGTTTGCTGCATGCAGCATACTGTTTCCATAGGTGAAAACACCGGGTGAAAACATCGGTTTTCAGTAGGCCTATAATGGGTATGTATACTGCGCCAATAAAGTATCCTTACACTTGGATAAATAATCACAATTTCAAAACTGGACAATATTGGGTTGAATTTGTTTTTTTAATATATGCACTATCTAATCTTGCACATTATGACACCACATTGAATCCAATGTGACCTCAAGAAGTTACAAGCAAGTGAATAGACGAAGGTCCAGTTTTAAAAGTGACAAATTGGCCTATACAAGGCGCAAAAAGATTCCAACAAGCGAAACAAAGAGACAACACAGTTTCTTCAATGAAGCGTTATTTAAAGCAGTTTTATTTCAGTTTTTACTTCTCTGTACTTTTCATAACTTTCATTTTATTTGTCAGTTCTTTTGTTTCAGTTTTCTTTGTTCCTTTTGTTTTAAATTAAAGCCAAACGCATAAATTAGCCATTCACCACTCTCAAACCAGATGTCTAGTCTGTGGAGTTTTGAATAGGCCAGTTTGTCACTTTCAAAACTGGACCTTCGTCTAATCAAATGCTTGTAACTTTGCTTCTTGAAGTCACATTGGATTCAATGTGGTGTCATAATGTGCAGGATTAGCTAGTGCATCTATTAAGAAAACAAATTTACCCCAATATTGTTCAGTTTGGGAATAGTGATTATTTTTCCAACTGTAAGGATACTTTATTGGCGCAGTATATTTACTTCAATCATGGATTCAGTTAGATTCTCAGTGCTACATGTAGGCCTACTAACTCGAACAAATAAATCTTAATGGACCGGTGTCTTCTGAGATCAAGACTTTATATATATTCGAAAATGAGATTGTACCACAACGCCGCCAAATTAGTGAATGCTATCTACCAAAGACGAGTTAAAATGTCTGCAACTTAAGCGATGTCCACGGTAGTATACTTGTCAATACCCGTATGTTGCCAATTTTTTAAAACTATGACATCATTTGTATCGGTCACATTGTTTCTATTTTCTTAGGAATGTTAAAAAACGGACCTTATCATATTCTTGCAAATACTGATGTTTTCAAAGTTAAAGAAGTTTGGCCCCAGGTTTGGCCGAAACAATGATCTCTTAAAGGAGTATTTCGTGATCCTAGCATCCTCTATTTATGTCATTTTTCAGTAGATATCCACGAAAAAAAACTATTCCCAAAATTTCAGTTGATTCCGATTTTGCGTTCGCGAGTTATGCATGATTATGTGTATTACACTGCTCCATAGACAATTCGTTGTAATTTCGTTCTGGTGCACCAGAACGAAATTCAAATTTCACGATATCTTTGCTAAACGAATTAATCGGCAAGAAATATTTTGTACATAAACATTATGTAGCCAGAGGTTTCCAGTGATATAAAAATCTCAACTTTTTTGAGAAAAGTGGGGGATGAGGCTGTGGATCAGAAATGCCCTTTTAAGGGTCTGGTATGAACGTTTCGACAGTATTTTGTTGTGGGACATGAGAGCACACCAGACATATCGAACTGAATTTTGAATACGGGGAATGTCCTTCAAATAATTTTGATTTTTTTTTTTAATTCGCGATATAATACAAATTTTATGACAAATTATTAAAATTTGATATTTTTTAAATTTTTGATATTTAGCAGTGAAGTAAACTGTGATAATTATGTACTTAAAGTGTATGTAGCTGGGATGAAAAGCCGACGATCAGCTGAAAATTTTGACCTTTCATATCATAGAGGGCACGATGGCTCAGTGGTTACGGCCTTGGACTCATAATCTGAGAGCTTGCTTGACGTGCGTGGGTTCGAGTCCACGTCCCGCCACCGTGTTGCGCCCTTGGGCAAGGCGCTTTGTCACGCTTGCCTCACCCCACCCAGGTGCAATGGGAAGCTGTTAGGGGTAGTCACAGTCGTTGTACTGATGAACCCTGCGCCATTTGTAGGCAGCAAACGTGGTTCCGACATATTCTAATAACGGCGGAATAAATGTAAAGCGCTTTGAGGCTGTTTGCGGCATAAAGCGCTATATAAATATCTACATTTATTTATTTTTTATTTTTTATTAAAGATATATTCGTTTTCCCCCAAAAGACTTTTTTTTTTTTTATTGGTGTTTTGGGGGAAAATCCATGTCTTTAATACGAGGGGTCAAAATGTTCAATTGATCGTCGGCTTTTCATCCCAACTATACATACACTTTAAGTAGGCTTACATATCATTAGATTTATAAAGTTTACTTTGAGGACTGTTAAATATCAAAAATATCAATTTTTAATCATTTGCCATACAAATTAAAATGTGTATTTATCACGAATTTCAAAAATCAAAATTATTGGATATGAGAAGGACATTCTTCGTATTCAGAATTCAATCCTATATGTCTGGTGTGCTCTAATGTCACACAAAAAATACTGTCCAAACGTTCATACCACACCCCTTAATGTTGTAATATTTCAGTTTCTTAGGAACAAATCGAAAGTTCGACGACGTCCAATAAACGAAAGCGCGCCCCAGGATCCCTCCCTGCAAGTTTGAATCAGCAGTTAAATCAGTCGTTTCACTTGCCAACTTTGGACATTTAAAATTAAAAATTGGAAATGCATTATCCATGCACAGTTTCCAGTTCGAAAGTTTCACCTCCAATCATCAACATTCAACATTGTCAACTCAGTGTCTTTTCCTCGCTTTGCACTCCACACAATGTCAACCTTTTGGTTTAAGGGTCGGAGAGTAGCATGTTAGCGGTTTTTGCACTCAAATATTGAGACAACTAAAGCTGACACACAAGAGAAAGGGTATGAGTTATATAAAGGAGATCATGGTGTAGGATTAAGAGATGTCATTTATACGCCCATTTGTATTATTTTTCTTGAGAGGGGGAAAACGCCCGACATTTTGCAATTTTTTTGCCATAATTAAAAGTACCCGCTGCAGGTTTGTTTTTAAATGGGCTAAAACTTGGGGAAAAGTAACTCCTGCTATAATTGAATACCGAATTAAAAAGCCTATAGTTTGCGTCTGACGTCAGGACAAAGTCGCGGCATGATTGGTTGCTGATCTGCACAGTAGGCCTACAGCATTTTTGGTCTGGTTGACACCCGGTCCCCCAACTCAACAAAAAAGTTGACAACCATGAGAGTTACCAAATCTTTCAAAAGCCCCCTTTGCAATGATTTTTCATCAAATTTACCCCCCTTTTTTATGCAAAATCGAGGACAAAATTTGGCCAAAAACAACCCCTTTTTTGTGGTTTTCAATAACTAGAATTTCAAACACCCCCTATCAATGACACTAAAATATTGACATAAAATTTCTGGATTTTCTCAAGTACCCCTTTTATCAAAATTTCGCGGACAGTGCAAATGAAATACCCCTATTTTGCTGATTTCACTGTCAAATTTCACGGACAGCGCAAATTAGATACCCCCTATTTTGCCAATTTCGAGGTCCTTGCTACTGGTTAAAGAATAACCCTTTTCCGCGCAATTTGGTATTAAACTCTCATGGTTGTCAACTTTTGTATTGAGTTGGGGGCCGGGGGTTGACAGGACGTTAGTTGTGCCAAACATTCAAATTTACTAGCATTCCAAGTACTTGCAATGCAAAATAATTATGAAACATGATCTTCATCCATGGCGTTGTCTTTTTAAAGACATTTCTTGTTTAATTTGGTCTTATTTAAGATGACATGTGACACGATCTGTTCTATGGAGACCAAGGGAAGCATTTTTGAAAAGCCAGTTCCTATAATTATTACGAAATACAAACATGAAGCTTTCATATACTGAAAACACCAAAGGTATAGCTTTCTGGGTCCCGAAAGTTCTGGAGATTTGTAATATCTATTTTCTTCTGTATTTTATAATTTTTTTACGCCTTTGGCCTCCACGATTGAATCAGATCGTGTCACATAATATTGCTCCAAAGCATTGCTTTCAACTCTCTTGTGTGAATATACCATAGTGAAGTTAAGATTTTGTGGCTGCTAAATGATATGGACAACATTGCTAGCTTAATTGTGACGTGTCATGTCAAAAGGAGACACTTTTGGGCAGGATCGTAAATGGAGAAATAGCCAAAAATCTGCCCGGCGGTGATTTTTTCACAGTTTGGGTTTGTTGCGAATTTGTGATGGTATTAATGTTTAAAATATTGTCTGATAGTTTCAGACCGGAATATAACTGGCATCTTGTATTTTTTGAGACATTTTTCAAGGTTATTCCTACTCTCAACACTGTCAATAATATTTTTAAAGGCCGATATCTCAATTTCCAATTTTATATATAACTAGATTTCGCGGTTCTCGGGTTGGGCGGTTCTCGTGATAGGCCTATCTCTAATTACCCAACACCCGTTACCCATAATACTTGTCCTAACCTTTCAAACTACTACGATATGCGTCGCTCAATGATTAATCAACTCTGTTAATGTTTTGTAGCTGTGACGCTTACTTCGGTCTCAATGATTAATCAACTCTGTTAATGTTTTGTAGCTGTGACGCTTACTTCGGTAGGCTACCCATAATCTGAAAACCCATCGTTCGCCTCTTTCAAACCCTGTCCTGCTACCACATTGGAGGACCCCAAAATACCCCGAAATACAACCCAAACGGGTTATACCATAACTGATGATTTTTATGTTAATCCTGTCTTGAAAATAGGCCTATTGGTCCGATGAGATGCACCTGTTAGTCACACTGTAATGTTTTTCCGATGCGCGCACTGTACTCCGCGCACACTCCCGTTGATACTCCGCGATAGTGTAGCGCGAGCACGCGATAGTGCACCGCGTGAACGCGAAACGCGCGGACGCGAACGCGAATGCGCGCGGACAGAGGACGGACGGACGGACACGCCGTAATTAGTATTAAGATACCATATAACTTACGAACTCAATATCTTCGCTTAGGATTGTCCGATTTCATTGTGGAAAACGGCGTTGTGGAGCAAAATATATCTTTATTTAAGATATGTAAAAATCTCAAAATTAATAACCTCCTTTTAAAATCAAAATCTCCGTTTTGCCAGACTTGGAGTTCAATTATTGTTGCGCTGACCCCTCAATTAATACTAACAACAGAGCAGACAAAACTGCAATGATAAAAGCATTCAGAGAGGTTTTCTTTCAAAGATTATTTATTGTATTCTTATCTCAGTTATGATTAAGTACTCTTTTTAAAACACGTTTACTTTGAATATTCCTATCTGAAAGGAAGTGTCCGGCAATAACAACATTATGTCTTATATGTTAGAAAAATAATTATCAAGCACGAATCACATGGTTTTATTTAAAACAAACTCATATTAACCATAAAAACGAATAAAAACATCCATCTCTCAACTCGCGATATTCAAATGTTTAACTAAATTTCCGCGCCGAAATTGTCTCGAGCAATGACGCAATGGAATGTTGTGCTCATTTGTCGCCAGGCTTCATTGAATAATTGGGACGTCATTGCTCTAGACAATTTCGGCGCGGAAATTTAGTTAAACATTTTTAGTTACGTTTCAAAACTACACTACCGTAAACGTTCGCATGATGGCGCTATGGGCTCCTTTGACATAACTGGAAATTTAGACACAAACTAAAAGTGCCCTTCCATGAAAATCCCACCAGCAAATAATGGCACATAGGCCTACCCTTAATTCTTGTTGGGATTTTTAGAGGAGGGAGTTCTCTATTTTATTTTGTACATTAAATTTACCCCAAGGCGAAGGAGCCCAGGTACGCCATTAGGCGAACGTTTACGGTATATAGTGCATGGTTTCATCAAACTGGCAACCGTCACATCTGACTGTTTATTTTTACTAGCGGGACACCCGCGCTACGCGCGGGTCCCCGCTAGGTGAGTAAATGGGAGCGTTCACTAAAACGGGAGGAATTACTGAACAGGTAGAATCATTGAAAAGGTAAATTTCATTTATCTGAATCTGACCCTCGTTAAGCCTAAGTTTCCATTTTAGCTTCTTTCTTTCTTTTTAGTTTCTTCTACATGGGCCAATTTTGTTCCATTTTTTAAAAACATTTTGCTGCTAAGCTTGCAAATTTCCGTTACCATGTTTTTTATTTACTCAATCCCGTTCCCATTATTTTCTAAATCTGCCCTTTCCCTGTTGACTTCATTTTTTATTTGCTGCTTAGCTTGTGATTTCCCGTTTTCATGTTATTTATTTAGTTCTGTCCTCAGTTTAATAGCTTTTTTTATTTAAATCATCTAATTTTATTAGATTTTATTATTCTTTCCTTCTTCAGCCTATTTTATTCCCATTTTCATTTTCTTACTGTGACTAACTATAGGCTAACCCACATACTCGTAGGCCTACCTGTTTGTCCTCATTTTGTTTTCTTTTTTAATTACAGTAGGCCTACCTCTTCATGTTGTTTGTACTTTTTAACACACATCTTTTCCCCGTATTTATTACGCCTATACGGTCGGTCGTTCACCCGTATTATCATTCATTGCGCGACTCTGCGTCGTTTACGCGCGACATGGCGTAGTGCTGCGTTACCCACGCGCTATCGCTGCGCTTGGCATTAGATACGCCCGTACGACGCGCACGGGCTAGCTTGACAACTGACTCCCTTTTTTGTTTACCCAGCATAGCAACGTACCACATTTTCACTGATTTTGAGGCCAATTCTTGACCGTTTTCAACCAAATAAAGTTTAAACACGTTCCCGTATATTCATCGATCTCCCGTATGAATTTGGCGACATTTGGATCGAAACTGACGGAGCCTTTATAGTGATACATACATACATACATAGATAGATAGATACATACAACATTCGCCTATTTATAGTAAGATATGCGACAGGAACAGCCGTAGAGGGGTGATGAGCTGGTAAAATATATTTATTAAGCTTCTTATTATGTTCCGGTTTAAATAGATAATGTCAGCAATTAGACCTGATCATGGGACACGTACACGTATAATTAGTTATAATTCTTCTCCGTGATGTTCAGTCAAAAGGTAAATTACATGTACATACCATCATGAAATTGTTACACTCTGTGTCATTTGAATATTAAAATATAATTCAAATTCATGTTGCTCCTTGTTTAATTTAGATGCAAATTTGTTCTCCCTTCCGTTTCTCAGTCTTAGCTCCCGTCCTTTGTTCGGAACTCCAAGTCCAGTATACCTCTCTTTACTCTGTTACCAAGTTTCTCCTGTTTCCCATGTTGTTTCTATACTTGTTCTCTATTGTTGTATCTGAGTAAAATACAATATTATTGTCAGGTCCATATTAAAACTGGTAGATTCTTTTCATTTTCTTTTTATGTCTACATTGGTCGCGGACAGATAGTCAGCTAGTCCTCCATAATTATGTATGTATATGAAACCTGTTAATTTACCCGAGCCGAGACGAAAATTTATAAATAAGAGCGTGGTGTGGTGCAGTGGTTTGGGTACCTACGCGCCTATGGTGCAAGAGGTCCCGGGTTCAAATCATTTTGAATCACCTGGGCAAATGCAAGCTACTAGTAGTTTTTGAATGCTGGATCTACGCCTTCGGATATCATGCATATAGAGGCTTGGTGGCACGTTGACCATCTGACAGATAGTGCGTTTCAAATCCCCGATATTGTGTGATGACTCCGCCGAGACTTCTAAAACATCAGTATCCCAATGCAACGCTCGTAGCTCAGCTTCCGCTGGTGTAATCACACGCTCCTCCAATAGATCAATTTTGTTACCCACAAGCAGTGCAGGAATGTCTGGAGTTCCTCTCACGGCTCCGATTTGTTCTCGATATTCCAACGCCCTATCGAACGAATGTCGATTGTTCACAGCATATATCAGCAAAAAAGCATCAGCTTGGGTGATATCACGCTTTTCAGCTGAAGACAATGGAGTTTGTATGTCAGTAGCGAGACTGTGAAATTTGATACGAAAGAATTCGTTTCCCCGTCGAAATTCTAAAGAATTCTTTCTTTCTGACTTCAAAGACAAGCGCCTGGTGACGCAATTGCGTGGACCAACAAGACGAGCTGCTAGTGCACGCTTTCCTGTTTTTGGCGCACCTAACACCATCACGTGTGCTTCATTTTTAGTCACATCTAAAATTTCTTCAGGACTTTCGTCCTCAGGACTTTCGTCCTCTGTTGACCCGCTTCTTTTACGCATTTGATATAGTTTAGGTCGAACGACTTGATTGAATTTTCCATCTTCGTTGTCGGTAAAGTTGCTCTGTTCCATTTTCAGCAAGTCTAGCTTTGACAGAATTCGACTGATCAATAAAACTTGAATACATGCAAACTGCTTTCAAGATGATGTGGTAACATTCTATGATGCGGTAGCATTATATATACACGCGAGTATGTTACGAACAACAGAAACCCAAACAGGCTTCATGATTTGGAGTGTTCCTTTCTCATTTGACAGAAACACACAGTGTTGTTAGGTTTCTACTATGGTTTCTCCCCCGTGGACTCTGGACTATAAGTATAATACAATAATATTTTGCAGACAACCACGCAATCTTTAGTATAAAAGAAAAAACGGATGAACTTAATTTGAATTACTTTTACCGTCTATTCAAAATATATGACATTTCTAAGATAAGGTTATACATGAATTTATTCAATAATAGAAAGAAACGGAACTAAATTTTAATTATCTTAAGGGGTACTACACCCATTGCATTTTTTGTGCATTTTTTTGCATTTTGTGAAGAAATGAGAAACAAAAATTGGACAAAGTGGTATGCAAAATAAAGGGGCAAATCTGCTCGTTCAATTGGTGGCATCGGTATCAATGTAGCGTACATGCTTCTAAAGGTAGAAACCAAAAGGTGGTACATCACTGATGTTTTAAATTCACTTCATTTGGGAAAGCTTACTATCAACGGATTTCGTTAAAATTTTGGATATGTGTTGCTAACACATTAGGGAAATAATGTTGATATGTAAAATGGGAATAAAGTGGTTCCTGATTTCTTTTATGACTTCATGAACTTGGTGCTCCACAACTATCAAAAAACGAACTGGTTAAAATGCTTCTATTTTCAATGTTGAGCTATATTTTGTATTTTTAACTTGCGACATTATTTCACTGAAACCTAATTAAGCCATAGGTAACAGGTTACCACATCCACACTACCAGACTACAGCAATGTTGAAAAAGATTGTATTTCTTGTCACCTATATATACCACCATATTAGGTAGTTTTCCGTAAGCTTCATTTTTGTGATTTTGGTAACTATTTTATACTTTATTTGCCCAATCCATCTCAACTAGGCAATCTAAATTGTACTCACCATTTACATCCCAAGGTATTTTAGTATATCAACCTCACACATTTCCATTATATATATCCAGTAACAGACAAAATACCAAAATTGATGCCTCATTATGACATGTATGATATCACAGACTATCACATGTATTCAAAATGGATGCCTGAATTTGACCTGAACCAAGTGACCTATAACCTGACCTTTGATGACCTTATAGCCTTTTTATATCTCTTTTCCTAACAACACATTATAGAAGATACATACATGGTGTAGTATTAAATTGTCTATATGCATCCACATGTGGAAGAGGCGAGCTTATTTAATTTATTCAGTGTTATGGTTATTTTGCGTGCTTCAGTGAGTACATTTCTATAGATAGTATAACAAAGGATTTAATGTATTCTATTCATGTAAAACTACTTGAACATGTTGAATAGAATAAATTATGGTTTGTTATGAAACACACATCTGAGTTACTAGGATGCAGTAAACAAAAAATATATAGGGCTAAAATGATTTTCTAAAATGGTTTAAAATCACTTTGTATGTAGAGATATTTTATAAGTTCAGGACATGAGGTGATGAACATATTTATATACTTCTTAAATTTGCAACAAAAAAAGAAGAGGGGTGCTGATGAAAATCAGGGTATTATACCCCCTTAAAACACATGACATTTCTAAAACAAGGTTACACTAATTTATAAAATTTTGATATGAAAGAGTACGTTACATAATATGTAGACCTACACATAATCTTGGGTTTTGTCAAAGAAGGCATATAAAAGAGAAAAAAATGGAACTAAATTTTAATTACCTTCTATTTAAAACACATAATATTTCTAAAACATGTTGCATTATTCAATAGAATTTCGAGAGAATGTTGAAAGAGTTTTATATAATACATCACATGATGAGTTGGCCTGAATAAATCCCGCATGTCGGTATACACGAGCATCTCAAAAATGTCTTTGATAATACATAATAATAAAACAAGGTTCTCTTATCTCGTTATAATCAAAAAACATATTTTATAAATGGAATAAAAAATAAATAAACAAATAAATAAATAAATAAACAAATAAATAAATAAATAAATAAATAAATAAATAAATAAATAAATAAATAAATAAATAAATAAATAAATAAATACAAATAAAAAAAAATATAAAAAATAAATAAATAAATAAATAAATAAATAAATAAATAAATAAATAAATAAATAAATAAATAAATAAATAAATAAACATACATCGATCTGCTAGCTTATGAAGATGACGCTCATGGTTGGTTTCTTTAGAATCGGTTAATAAAATATGACATTTTACTTTAACTTGCATCTTTTTTTCTTTTTTCTATGTTTCTGTGTTTTTTATTTCTTGCATCTCAAAGACCCATTCATGCAGTGATTTGCTCATAATCATCCAGAGGTTCGTAAAAATCATTTTTGCATGGAACATATTTATTGCCAGGCGGTATAGGACACGCAACACGTGACGTTCGAGGCTGGCGAAGATACAATGCTGACAGCCCCATTCAAAATATACGGTTAGCAGTTATAAATTGAAAAACAACATACTTTACAGTGTGGTACCATAGACTGTAAAAGAAATCTTTTACAGTCTATGGTGGTACATTGTCGTACCCCAACGGTTTTAGAGCAAGGTAATTTTGCTTTGACACCACATAACAAATTTAGAATTGTTTGTGAAGGTTTCATGATTAATCCAATGGCGACGTCAAAAATGGCGATATCGTATCCTCCACCACCTGTTTATTGCATTATTTTAAAGATGAGCGTCCTCAAGCGTTTACACATCTGTGTGTGTTGGTTATAGACGAAATAAGACATTTTACATAATAATCTGTCATTTCTGAATTTAAGTAGGGAAATTAATAGCTACATGTATTTGAATAGGGCTGCAACATTGTCAATAGGCCTACTGCTGTTTTTCATCGTTTTTTAACAAATGTTTAATTTCAATACCTAATGACATTTGTGACCCGTTCTTACAAAACCAGGAACAAGTCGCATTTTTGACATTTCATGATTTGAATAAAATTGTAAGTACCAGGCACTAAGCTTTAGATTGATACCAAAATTATATAAGCATCAATACTTTTCAAGATATGGATAATTTTGTAAATGATACCTTGATATTTTTGCAAAATTGCTATTCTGAGTAATGGGTCAATTAGTTTCCTGCCTTACACAGGATTGAATAGTTCAACTGTTATTTATTGATTAAATAAACCTCTTTTTTAATAAGTACTTTAAGGGTGTACTACACCCCTGCCTATTTTGCAGTTTTCTCAAAAATTATAGCGCATTGGTGACAAGTAAGATATGTATATTATAGGACTACGATTACTGCACTGGAAATTTTATTTTAGCACAGACAATAGTTGTGAAGTTACAGTAAAAAATGAGGGAAAACCAGTATTTGATCAATAAATCAATATTTACTTGCCTTGAGTTGCTGAATTTTCAGTGCAGTAGGCCTAGTTGTAGTCTTATATTATATACATATCTTACTTCTTCTTCTTCCTTATAAGTGCCTCCCTCATATGTATGAGTATTGTCGCACTGCGTACAGACAAGCTGTACTTATTTTTTACTCTGGAACCTAGAGTTAGTCCATACAGGACCAACGCAATATTTAGCACCATAATCAACGCCGTCAGGCGTTGGTCCTTACAAATCCGTTCGCTACCCCCAGCAGTGCACCCTCATTATAATAAACAGTGACCAAAACCAAACCAGTCGATAAGTTACGTCATGAATCCAAATATGGGAAATAGTCCCGCCCATCATTCGGGCCATCATTCAACCGCATCTATTACATAACTGGGACTCTCAAGTCATCTCAAGTACTTGGTATCCCAATCGATTGATTTTGATAATGCAATCAAAGCAATACAAACTTTTGAGGTCGGCTACCAGTGCATGGAAATAGTAGATATCTACTATTTCCATGACCAGTGTAAATCGGGCTGGTATGAAGTAAATGAAAGTTTTTTGTTGCTATATCAGTGCAGAGATAATGTAGGCCTAATCAGTGTTAACAAAAAGTCATTTGTATGATTCTAGGTTTGTTTTCTTTTTTTATTTAATATATTGTCACATTTGTCGATAGGCCTAACCGTGATACCATTAAAAAAGCTAAAAGAACATCAATTCTACACACCGTTTATTTGGAACTGAACTTTGATTTATTAAAGTCATAATGTACGATCTTATAATATGAATTTGGTTATTTTTTTTTTTTTTTTTTTTTTCAAACCTGGCATATTTGTAATGTATACACATGTCACAACTTGCATTTAAATGGAATCAGCCAAATTTGTTGGGTTTGTAGGTAAACAGAGCAAAGTTCGACATAAAGTCATAATTCAAGAATTATGACTTTATATCCTCCAATAGAACTGCGTGTTAAACGGCCAAAATAACAAACAGTGTTTACCTCGTTATTTCAGTTCAAAATGGACAGAAGCCATTCCCGATAATTAGGGCCTATTACTGGTATTATTTCAGCATTTTGAATATATAATGACAAATTAAAAACCCTTTAACACCAAACTGGAAATAACAGAGTGAGTAAAATAAAATAAAAGGCGATACCACTCGCAAGTAGGCCTACTGTTGAATGTGTTGATATTTCAAATGCATGTGAAAAAAAAGGCACGGAAAAAAATCACAGTATATTTCTTTAATCCCGAAGGCATGAAAGGGCCTGTGATTACTATTGAATTTAGGGTTTTGATTTAAACTATTTTAATATCAAATCTTTAAAAAAAACATGGTCGTCTTGTTTTAACCGAGGGGCATGGGATCCATCACTTTTAACTACGTCATTCACGGACGGAGCTGAGGCAACGGCTCTCCGCTCCGTTGATAGTAATAGGCCTACTTTCCTGGTCTTTGTTTCATTTCAAAGTTACAAACAACTACAGACAAGACAAGACAAAATTTTAAAAAGTGCACTGCTTTCATCGTTTTTCAATTTTTGGCAGCCGTCTGAGGCGAGGTCCAAAAAAGGAACACTGCAAAATCGAAATGTTTATAGGCCTAATTTGCCATATTTGGTAGAGATACAGTACTTAAAAAGCTAAGGGAACGTTCATAAATACTTGGGGGCTGGAAAATTTTGATTTCGGTATGTCAAAACTTTTTTGACCCCCCTACACATGTTAAACTTTTAGAACCACTTTTTTTTATAGATTCAAAACTTTTTGGATCTTTTTTTTTGTATACACCAAAATATTTTGTACCCCCACACCAAAATCACTAAAAACACCCGTTTTAGGCCTACTTATGAATTCCAAGGGGTCATAGGTCAAAAACCATAGGTCGCAGAAAAATGTTATGATTGACGTTTTTGATCCAAACATCCATCTTAGTAAACTGATACACTTTGCAAGATGTATATGTCAATTTTCAAAAAAAAATCCCATATAAAAATTTGTTCTTTTGGTCAAAACTGAACAAAAATCACCAAAAAATGCCATTTTTACCCATTAATTAACTGTATTGAATTAAGCGATGGTCTTTTTTGCCTTATTCAGGGTCCTAAAATAATGGAGAAAATTTGAACATCATTAAATGAAGAGTTTGGTTCCAAAAGGCATTAAGTCCAAAGACTGTTTTGTGGGATTTTTTATTTGAAAATATTGAGTAGCAGTAACCTTGCCACTCTAATGACATTGGCGTATTATAGTTATAACAATTTTGGCAAATAATTGCAAATCCCTTTAACTTCCCACGTGCGAAGAAGAAAAAGGCATCAAGTGCAATGACAGCCATTTTAAAACCTTGGATTTGACAATTTTAGGGGACAAATCTATTATTGAAAGAGAATAAGCCAGATGTGCAAACATATCCATTCCAATCGTTAAATGTCATTAAACTTTAGAATGTAAAAATATTCCAGCAAAATGTTACACAAGGCAGCTATTGAACTAATGCCTTTTGGAAACAAACTCTTGAAATATTGTGTTAGTAAAGAAAGTGAATAGGCCTACCTCACTTTAATAGGAATTGGACTAAACTATATCAAGTAAATGACTACATTTTATGGCGATGTCGACATTTTAAAGAAAATTAACACAAATTGGCGCTGACTGGAAAATAAAGCTCTTCCCATATCCTGTCGGAAAACCATGTCCATGTAAAAAACTCCCTTCGTCTATTGGCGGGTAACCTCTTGAATTCCTAGTTTATTCGAAGCATGCAAAATAGCGGCGTCATCCATTTTTATAGTATTGGAAAACAAATAATAATAACTGAGGCCTAATGATGAAATGAAACGATGGCCACCCCCCAAAAAAAAAAACCCTGTATAATGTGCGCAACCTACAAAGTGAAGAACTTGAAAAAGAACATTTCAGCCCGAGTCACGGGTCAAATAATCGCCAAGTATCTTCTTAACCATTGATTTATATGGGACAGGAATAGAGGTTATCCATGTTCTATAAGAGCGTGTTTATAGTGGTGTACGGTATTTATACGGTATCTTTATACGCATATGGGATTAGGCTGGAATGTGACATATCCGTTATCTCGGCTGTTTATAGTGGCGACCAATAGCGCTATTCTGAATCCGAGGTGGTTGAACTCAGCGTGTTCGAGGTCACCGCAATGCAATGTGGGAGACACAGATATGGTGCCAGTTTCAAATAGTTTGCCGTCGAAACGATACCGGCCTACTTTTTAACATTATTGCTACAGTACCGTACCATATTTGTAGCTGATGTGTTATTACAGTGACAAATTTGAGCTCGGAGAGTTATATGACCCTACTCCACTTCCTTGAATAACGGTATCGTTAATCCTTGTCTGTTTATAGTGGCCGTATACGGAATGAATATACTGCAATATCCATCGATTTCGAAGGATATCAGTTCCGTATAATATGTGCGGCAAATAGCGCTATTGGTCTGTTTATAGTGGCGACCAATACCGTATAAGATGTACTTATACGCTAAATACCGGATAATCTGGCTCACTATAAACACGCTCTAAGAGCGTGTTTATAGTGAGACAATCTTTCCGTTATTTAGCTAAACTACCGCGTAGTCTAGATTTGCAATGGTTAGTAAAACATAAACATATAGACTGCGTGGCAGTCCAGCTAAATACCGCATAATCTGGCTCACTATAAACACGCTCTAAGATGCATGTCCTATCAACGACTGCTTATACCTTGTTTAGGACATTCTAAAGAAGTACCTGCATGTGCAACCATGACTGTTTCAAAATAGCCCGCCAAAGTCATGCAGGTAACTCCGAGGTCGTGCATTGAATTAGTTTGAATGACGAATACTACGGGAACCAGTGCCTTTTGTTAGAAGTCACACATGAGTGAAGTGGATAACCTCTATCAAAAGTCCCGGGGAAAATCTTCAATAGTTTCCCAATTGAAGAGGACATAGATAAATTGAATGAATGAATGAATGAATGAATGGACATGATTATCGATATTGTTACGCAATAGTGGTGTTAGATCCCAAGCTGGAAGCTAGTAGTTGGCAGGTGGAAGGCAAGTCTAATCTGATTGGCTAAATATCGTCAGTAGCTGTCAGTAGGCGTGGTTAGTCAGTTTGACATTTCCCTTGACTTTCCAAGGGAGGATATGTCGGATCTATAAGGACCAACGCCTGACGGCGTTGATTATAGTACTAAATATTGCGTTGGTCCTGTATGGACTACCTAGAGTAGATGAGTGTATTTTGAAGTACAGTCAACATGACCGGGATGATCCCCTGCTCTTTTCGAATAGCCTGTGACGTTCTTTAACGTGCACACTACATTAATGTGAGAAAATATGCATGTACACGGGACCGACAGCTTAAAGTGCCCTCCGAAGCACTAAGCAAGTAGAGTGAAGTGTCTTGCTCAAGGACACAAAGAGCCGGACCTGGGATTCGAACCCTTGACCCTTGGGTTCACAGTCCTATGCATTAACCGCTAGGCCACGCTCTCCTCTTACTATTGGCCAAGGGTGTAGTATACCCCCTTAAAAGATTTGAAAGTCCAATCAGGATCACAGTCAAATACCATTAAATTAACTTTTATTGTTGTAGGGGTTCCCAATGTCATTATACGGTCGTATGTGCATCACTGGTGACATTAAAATGACATTGGGAACGCTTCCCAATGTCATTATAATGTCATCAGTGATGGCATATAATGACATTCTTGGGAACGCCTATACATCAATAAAAGCTATTAATTTTGGCTAGGAATCCCTGTAAAATCTTCATTCATTGAAATGAGGGGAGTAGCAAATACTATGAAATACGTATAAACCATAATAGTTCTCATCATTAATTTTTTTCTTCAGAAATTGCTGATATTTCTACGGATATGTTATTGAAAAGAACGAGATATTGCGCGCAGATGCAGCGATTTGTCATTTTGTACATGGTAGGGAAAGTGGGGTAATGCCGGACTGTGGGGAATCCCGGACACGTCGATTGCAGCTAAACGGAGATGGGTGGCACTATTATACTACCTTAGGGTATTAGCTACCTCAAGGTGTACCTCACGTGTACTACTACCAGCGCTTTGGGTCTCGTCTTTCTATGTAAAAATTACGAAAAAACAGAAATTGTCATTTTTGACTTTTTATCTGAAAAGTGATTTATTAGCTGGATGACAGTTAATACGACAAGGGACACAGATGAAGTATGGCTGAAAATTATGTTTGATATACTTGATTGTTAGCTGGATGTATGAATTCTGGTATCTTAAAAATGGATTAGTAGAACAAGCACTGAAAAAATAAATCGAGACCGTGAGGGGTAATCCCGGACACACATGCGTCTCTATACAGATGGGGTAATCCCGGACACTTGTTATTTCGAAAATATAGACAACAACAACAGCCCCCATAGTTGTATGCTTGAGGTAACAGAAGTACCTAATACATTCTAGGGTATTATCATCCTACTCCACTTTCCCTCTTAGCAACAATCATGTGTCCGGGATTACCCCGTGTCCGGCATTACCCCGTCATTTTTTTTCCATTTTGTTTTTTAATTATAACTTATTAACTATAATAGATGTTGAGTTATTAAAAACTGGTTGCTAGTTAGAACATTACTCCTACTTTGCATTGATATGATTTTCACTGATGAACTTTATTTAATCTTGTACCTGTGTAGCCTTAACGAAAGGTGCCGGGATTACCCCACTTTCCCTACATGTACGTAATAACCAGTGGCGTATCCAGGGGGCAGGGTGCCCCTGACAAAAACTGAAAGAGAAAAGTGTCCCTCTGACAAAAAATGAAAGGGAAAATCGCGAAGGCAAAGGAAAAGAATAAGTGCTAGGAGCCTGTTTTCCACCAAAATTCACCACGAACATGGGTCAAAATATTGTAAAAAAAAAAAATCTGCGCGCGCTACTCGCGCACATTATCCACATAAAGTTCTGTTTTCAAAAAACCGCTTTATATCCCACCAATATTACGGGTCCAAATGATGCAACCACAAAAATGTCCACTGTACTCATAAAATATTTCAAAATTAAATTTTACATCTTTTGTTCATTACATCGTGATGTTATCCTTCAAATAAAACAATTTTTAGAGAAATAATTGCATATTTTGCTTGTATCCGTCGTTCAAAATTGACTGTGTAGTTACAAAAACTGCCAATTTTTTGGCTTCAGCCCAATCATAACATTTGCTATAGGAAAAGTCTACTATTTCCCCCTTCACTTTACAAAATAATTACGATATTTTAAAATAATTTAATTAATGTATAAAATTTCCCTCATTGTACATGCCCCAAATTTACAAAACTGAAAATGGGTACACGTACACTCATAGAAATTGTTCGTTGGCATTACTCAGTAAGTTGATGTAAGTCGTTGCGTCAACTTTCCGAGTAATGCCAACGCGTCAATTTTGAGTAACGCTAGACTCGATATCATTATGTTGGTCGCACTCATTTGCACTTACTTTATTGAGTTGTTACAACTCAGAAAATGAAACTAGGAGCATAATTTTCTAGAGGTGTGCTATAGTATACAAAATTTTGCACTGATTACAAAAATAAATATTTGAATACTGCTAATTGTGCAGAAAATGATCCAATTATACGTGAATTAAGTATAACAAAGTACCAAATTGGAATAACTCAAAACAATAAGTACCAGTAACTTAATATGAACGAGTTACATCAACTTATACATGTTGAGTTACAATAACTCAACTAATTGGTTCTTTGAACCTTGTTTATTTTCTAAGTTCCCTGAACTTGAATTCAGAAGTTGGCATTACTTAAAAAGTTGACGTAACGACTTACATCAACTTTTTAAGTAATGTCAACAAAGTTGATTAGTTGACGGAACTTTTTGAGCTTTTTCAGCATTTGTTAAGTTCGGATAACTAAAATGAATTTTGTTTTGGCAACTTTTACACTATTTTTGAGTTGTCCAAACTTACTCCTTTTGAATTACGCCAACAAGGCGAAGAAGTCATTTCTATGAGTGTATATACAGGTCGCGCGTCGCGTATTTTGCCCGGGGGGGGGGGGCACTTCAACTTTGGAGGTGACACGTATGTAGGGCTGTTAAGACCCCCTTTTTCAGCATCGCTGTCACCCAAAGACCCCATATTTTTTTACGAACACATGCTCTGTCACCCAAAGACCCCCTATTTTTCTAGTTGATCTGTCACCCAAAGACCCTTACAAGTTCAATTTAAACAGCAACTTTCATTTTTCACTGATTTTTGAAAAACAATGAAATTTGAAGCCATTTAGAACTAGAAATTCGATTTTCGAGTTTTTTTGGCGCTGTTTCGGCTCTCACCAAAGATTCCATTTAAAAAAAGGTCATGTTCTCACCCAATGACCCCATATTTTTTACATTTTGCTCTCACCGAATGCCAAAAATCATGCTCTCACCCAATGACCCCATATTTTTACATTTTGCTCTCACCGAATGCCCCTTGGTGCGAAAGTGCCAGCCCTACACCTATATCCATTTCATATTGAAGTGCCCCCCCCCCCCCCGGGGTATTTTGCATTGTTGACTTTATTATTTGTATTCTGCACAACATTCTTATTAGATGTTTAAGCTCATTTTCTTTAACTTCAATTTCAATCTAATTTGCCAAGATCTCAAACCCTGTCATAGGTTGGGAAGACGCAAAAATCAGAGACAAAGAACAAAACAGAAAGCGAAGACACATAAAGGAAGCCATGTCATGATCCGGCAAAAGGGGACCATACGAAGGCAACCACTTCCCACATTTACGACCAATTACAGGCGGTGGTGGAAGCGATATCGCAATTTTTGACGTCGCCATTGGATTAACACATACTCATGAAATCTTCACAAACAATCTAAATTTGTTATGTGGTGTCAAAGCAAAATTATCTTACTCTAAAACCGTTGGGGTACGACAATGTACCACACTGTACGTATGTTATTTTTCAATTTATAAATACTAACCGTGTATTTTGAATGGGGCTGTCAGCCTTGTATTTTCGTCACGTGTCGCGTGACCTATGCCGCCTGACCAATTACTCCACTCCTAAACGCCACCAACGTCGAGTTCCAACAGGAAACAGACGAAGAGTGACAGTGAGAGTTGATCAGTCAATTTGAGAAAGTACTACGGTGTAGTACAAAACGTCATTGAGGTTATGTGTTTAAAATCGTTGTACCGAAATACTTTTAGATTCTTACACCAGAACTTGTAAATAATGGCTTTAAGTTGTTTTTATTCTAATCGAAACTACATTTTCCTAGTTTCCTCATGGTGCATCAGCTTTCGCTTTCAAATAGAATGCAATAGTATCTTTTTATTGGATTCAAACTACAGAAAATGACACAAAACTTGTTGAACATGATAAAATATTTTGTATTGTATTAAATCGAAACGAAATGTTCGTATTTCGTCCAGGTGCATCCGATTACGCTCAAGGAAGCCCCATCATGCACTGTAAATGTGTTATCACTAGAGTTTCAACTGCCACTTTACTTTTCAAATCCCATTGAACTCTGTGCAATAGATGTTGTTTTAGAATTGCCCGTGTGTCGTCATTATTTGGTCGATTTCAGATCTAAAGTGATGTATGCATGAATGATAATTCACACCCTCTGTAGATAACATAAAATGTGAAATCGACCAACTTTTTGAAGGTGTATTTATTGTAAATATATCTGTCCAAATTCAAATTTAACCATGCACGTGTGTATGCAGTGGGCGGGCAGTGGTGTCATGTTTACGCACACAGCTGTGCTAACCGCAAGACTTGCTGGGAAGTGCTTAAATCATCCTCTGAACAGTACAATAGCAATTGTTATTGGATTAAAACTACAGAAAATTATACAAACAAGAAATGTCTTTAAAAAAGACAATGCCTCCAAGATACCAGTGGGCACCTTTTGTTATTAGTTAAGGAGACACTTATAATGCTAGCTTTAAGGTAACGCTATTGGATATAGATTTTTGTCTGATTGAAATATGTGAGTCCATTCTCTCTTGATTACAAGACTGAAAATTTTATTTTAATCGGATATTCGGTTACCAAAATATATGGCCTGTCAAAATGGCGCGAAACCAAGAAGTTGGCAACAAATTTCTTTTATTTTTGATATGCAATGATGTCAGGTAGGCCTTATTTTCTAATTATATATGCAAGAATTGTACAAAGTAGAATGTTCAGATCGGCTACAAAATAAGATATAAAACCCATGAATGCCTTTTTCCATGCAAATTTCCATTTGCATAATTAATTAGGGCCCTAATTAACTTTTCTAATAAGTGGCCCAAATTAATTATGCAAATTGAAATTTGCCAAAACGCAACCGTAATTTTGTAGTAGGTCTACAGTGTGTGTTCTACCCATGTACCATGCCTCAGTAGGCCTACTATAGCTCTTTTAATTGTATCTGAAATCTTTACTTTGCATAATTCATACATGTAATTAGAAAATCATCTGGCAACTGGACTTGTCAAAATATAGAAAATAAAAAGAAAGTTGTTGCCAATTTGTTGTTTTGGGTTCGCACCATTTTGACAGGCCATATCTCAAGAACCGAATGTAATCTACAGGGCATAAGCTTTAACATATTATTTAAATAGAAAGAAAATCTAAATTTGTGCATTAGCCAATAGGGCCACGGTCACCTAAAGCCATCTTGCAATCTTGCAGATAATTCTGATGTATGAAATAAGACCTTCAAACTTTCAGATATGAAGAGTTCCAGATGCAGGCAGCCGTTTCTGTTTTTTAAATGCATATATGCCCAAGTTGTATCAAGAGTCATTTCTCGTGGATTTTTTTTTTTTTTTTTACGATTGTAACGTTTCAGATTTTTTATTGCTTGTTTATTATATTTTGTATTCAGGACTAAAATAATATTAATATTATTATATTTAGGGGGTCTTTTATAGGTCATTACTCTTTTGTATGTGTAATTGAATAAAAATCAAAAACATTATTGTTTTGTTTTGTTTCCTTCATTTGTGCTTTGTCTTGCATCGAAAGGGCCAATATCAACACCTTGTTTGTAAGAAGTATTGTGTGGGGAAAGATGATTCTTGCATTTTATTTTTATTTTTATCTTAACAAACAAAAAGCAAATTTCTCAGTCAAAGTCTTGAAACGGTCATGGGTATGCATGCAAAAATATTGCAACAGTACTCAGTAGAACATAAAACACAACCACGCGTGGGAATTGGGGAAGCAAATACTTTAAAACGAATTATTCCGAATTATATCAACGCAATAAAATTGCAATACTTTAGTACATGTATTTGAACAGCAATGCCCGGGCAGCAATGAAGCCGGCCATAGGCGCGGCTAGGCGTATCATACCATACATTGCAGTTCAAATGCATCGGATCATGATTGTGGCCTAGTCGAGCCTAGCATGCATGCCAGTCGGTCTGCTGACTCGCCGTGGCACAAAAATACCTCCAATTTTGCACAAAACAATCCATGATATCAAATTATCACATCCAAAGTGTCGCCATGAACGTCAGCTTCAACTTCTCCAGCCAAAGTTTTTGCATTAATAATCAGGTTTCATGTAATCATGAAATTAAACCTTGTTTGAGGTGTATTCCCATTGCCACAGCATAACGGTTTTCCAACTTGTATTCAACGATAAAGCTGCTGATCACACCGAAGGCATTGAGGTGGTGTGGCTGCTGATGAGCGCTGAGGCTACAACCTATAATTAAAGACCGAATTAAAAAAGACTAGTTTGCATCTGACGTCATGACAAAGGCGCGCCGTGATTGGTTGCTGACCTGCGCAGTATGGCATTTTTGGTCTGGTTTACAGGACGGCATACGCAAGCTAGTCTTTTTAATTCGGTCTTCAATTATACAACATATGAGTTTGAAAATATTCTAATGCATAATTCATTAACTTGATAGACCCACGCCATTGGCGCCACGTGCTAGGCGTTTCTAGAATCCCTATAGAATAAGATTAATTTTAATGCTAATTTATTGCACATGCTGAGGAAGCGTGATTACCTTTTTGAACATTCGGAAATGGCGATAGGCGAATTTATGTATGGCGCAAAGAGGTGGGGGATATATATTGGGCTCTCGATATTGGGCGGAAATTAGAGTACTTGTCAGAATATAAATTTGTACAATCGGCCTACATGCCGCGCAATGTGCGGCATTTTAGGCGTAAATTTCAAAGCATACTACCTCCTGCGGAGGCAGAAAAACTGGTTGAACATACGAAAGTTGTTATTCTATCAAAACAAAATTTTGAATATAGAATAGCAACTTTTACTTGGAAGCAAACTATAAAATTCAACAACAAAAAAATACCCTGGAATGGGATTTCCCCTCTATAGCATGCGATACTCAGCTGATCACCTGTCTCAACTATTGATTGACCAAATATGGGCACATAAAGTGAAGAAAACTAAACTTTTGATTTGATTGGTGAAGTGAAATGAAATGTCTCTTTGCGCATTAATAAATATGCAACCATAGAGCATTAACAACTTATGCAACTTACCTACTCACGTCACCATATCGCATATCCTCTCTATTTGTCTCCGCCCCGTTCGTATAAGGTAATATCATCTTGATTCAGAAAGTTCCAGCTGAATTCATTTAGGTCCAATTTCTCGAAGATTGGCTGGTGGACAGGCTTTTTAAGCCAGCAGGCTAGCCCTACACTCTTAAAACAAACTAATCAAAAATGATTAGAAACTAATCAAATTTGATTAGACTGCCGTATCGATAGGTGACTTACTAGAATCTAATCAAAATGATACGGAGAGTCTAATCAAATATTTGATGAGGCGAACTAATCATTTTTTTACAAGTTATCTAATCAAAATGATTAGATAACTATTCAAATTTGATTTGATCCTTATCAAAATAATACGTAATATATCAAAAATGAATAGTTTACTAGTTGCAGTTGATTAGAATCCATTCAATTTATTTGAATCTATTTGACTAGAATCTGGTTAAAATTCTAGTCATGTTAATTTGGGTAAATGCGTCATCTCTTGTCCGCTTCACGCTAAGAGAGGAACACTATACGACTCAACACTGTGGTGTTAAATAGCCATCGAGTGTATTTGATAGCATGGTGACACGTATTACAGAAATTATCTATAAAATTACGGTCTTAAAAGAGGATGGCAGAAAATTATAATGTATTTGCTTGAAAATATAAAATCTATGGTGTTAAATAGCGTTTGCCCTGTGTTCTTCACCCGTGGTTTTGTTTCCTATTATTTCAACTGAGATTCTAACGTACTTTTAAAACATAATGAACACAAAAATACAGATGCTAGATTAATATATCAATAAAAGTGGATTTCTTACTAGTGCCTATGTCCCCACCGTACTGTACAAATGTGTAATGGCGGCCGACCAAGACCCCGGATACAGCAGCGTGCGTACTTTTGACCAATGAAATCCCTCATTATCGTTGACGTCATTTTGATGAGTGTGTCGATTCAAAGTTTTCTGCGATGTTGATACTAAATCGCATCAAACGATATGATTCTATTTAAAAATGATAAGGGATCTATTCAAATTGATGAGTTTCTATTTTAAAAAAAATGAATAGACTTTCTATTCAAAAAAATGAATAGACTGTCATTAGAGTGTACAAAGTGGATCCATTTATTGATTTATATTTCAAGGTGATGTACATACAATGTGAAATTGTAAGCACTGGTATAGGACTATTAAGCCTGGTGGCTAAGGAGGCCTTACCACTAGCCATGCTTCGAGAAACCGACCATCAGGCGCGCACTACATGTAGTCTACAATTAAGTTAATATAGCAACCTTTTTTTCCAAACGTGGTTCAATGATTATTTTACTTCAATTTTGGAAAGGATTCCGTCGGTTTGCCTAGAACTTCAAAGTTTTGCACCTTTCTTCATTAACATTAGAGGATTACTTTATAACTGATGTAATATAGTTACACTCATAGAAATTGTTCGTTGGCATTACTCAGTAAGTTGATGTAAGTCGTTGCGTCAACTTTCCGAGTAATGCCAAAGCGTACAATTTTGAGTATAACGCTGACTCGATATCATTATGTTGGTCGCACTCATTTCCACTTACTTTATTGAGTTGTTACAACTCAGAAAATGAAACTAGGTTGGCATAATTTTCTAGAGGTGTGCTATAGTATACAAAATTTTGCACTGATTACAAAAATAGATATTTGAATACTGCTAATTGTGCAGAAAATGATCCAATTACGTGAATTTAGTAACAAAGTACCAAATTGGAATAACTCAAAACAATAAGTACCAGTAACTTAATATGAACGAGTTACATCAACTTACATGTTGAGTTACAATAATTCAACTAATTGGTTCTTTGAACCTTGTTTATTTTCTAAGTTCCCTGAACTTGAATTCAGAAGTTGGCATTACTTAAAAAGTTGACGCAACGACTTACATCAACTTTTTAAGTAATGCCAACAAAGTTGATTAGTTGACGGAACTTTTTCAGCTTTTTCAACATTTTTAAGTTCGGATAACTAAAATGAATTTTGTTTTGGCAACTTTTACACTATTTTTGAGTTGTCCAAACTTACTCCTTTTGAATTGCGCCAACAAGGCGAACAAGTCATTTCTATGAGTGTATCGGTGATTTTCCGTCATGACTGGAGGGGGGGGGCTGGCAAACTATATGGGTTATTGATGTGATAGAATAGAGCTTTGTAAATGGGGTTTACTTATCAGGGAATGCAGGGTATTCGAAAAAAAAAGACCAATACTTGTAAAAAATGACCAGTATTTTGTTATCATACACAATCTTTTAATCCAATCATATTTTATTATACAAGTTACATCACGTGTACATATAGTTTTTTACATAATCAGAAATATTTTATACTTTTATGACCCATCCTTGACCCCCACCATGACACCCTTATATAACACCATCCACTGTCCGGACATCCTTAAACCAATCCTATTCCACTGCCGGGTTCCACTGTGACACCCCTTACCCAACCAGAATATATCTTAACCCACCATGACACCCCAAAACAACTAAGTGCTGCCATAACATTGCACACTGTTACCCGCAACTAAATCGTCGTGCGGTAAACTCGCTATAAAAGCGCAGATTCTTCCTAACTCTACTTTCGGAATTCGTTTGAACATTTTGTTTCCTTCTGTCCTTCTAAAAATTGAGAACATTTTATGAGCAATCATTTGAAAAGTATAATATAGAAGTAAATGCGCAGTATTTATTTACAGTACCTTTATTTAAAAAATCTTTAAAATGCTCAAAAATCCTAAAAATGCTTAAAAATCGTAGAAATGTGCGATTTTCACCGGATTTATTTACTTCTTTGATATAACGGGCTCTATATAACTTAAACACCAAGATTACAGACAATATCTGCAGGAATATAAGTAATTTCTGCAAAAAAAAAAAAACACCCAAAACAAACAAACCAAAATCAATGATGAGTGCTGTGATTTTGACCCCGCATACCAACGTTGTGCGCAGCGTTGGTACTTTTTGGATTTGCCGAAATTCGGCAGAAAATACCGGTTTTAATGGCTATTATATCAATTATTTAGAACATAAAAGTATTGTAAATGAAAACTGCACTTTTGTATTACATTTGAAATGATTGCTCATTAGTTCTCAATTTTTGTTAGAAGGACCAATCGAATGGTAACATAATGTTCAAACGCCGTTTACTCAGAAAAGCGAATTTGCGTATTCGTCACTCAGTTTTAGTGTAAGTGTTATTTCAAAGCATCCAATTACAAACATACACTCATATTACAAAAAATAATATACCGTAAAACCCCGTCTACAAGCATATAATGTGCTTCTGATGAAAGCTACATTAATCCAGTCGCCATTATGGAGTTTGAGCAAATAAATTAAGGATCCAAACAAATACAAACAAGTATTATTTTAAGACCGATATATTGTATTGATATATTAACGCTTGATTCGAATTAATTAAGCTTTTATAAAAAAAACCCCACTATATATGCTTGTAAACGGGGTTTTACGGTATACTAGTATTTTATACAACACAGTGAGAAACATTTCAAATTATGAGAAGCAGTGGATCATGATGCCACTATTCCCCGCACAGCATGATGTTGTGGCACCGCAATACAATAATACTAAATTGATACCCATTCTTTTGGTGCGATGCAGAGTTAACAGCGTACATATAGTGCAGGGCAATACATTCAAAAATGTTTTCACCTATTGCTATGGTAATTAATCCTGTTACATAACTACTTCTACAGCGAATTAATAGAACTTATTATTAATAATTAATTACTTTATTTAAGATATTGCTTTTTAAATGTACGGATACTTTTTGGGCAATCTATCACTTTTCACTTTAAACATTTATAACGATCACTTGATAAAATCCGCCCAAATCTGCCCAACAATATGAACGATTTAAAGTCATACCCAGTTTCATCTGATGTCGTTAATAGAGAGCTTGCGATTTGCAAACGTACGTATCACACGCCCGTGCATCTATATATTCAAAATCACTCTCATGTGACGGGATTTTGAATAGATGCACGGCCGCATGATACGCACGTTTGCAAATCGCAAGCTCTCTATATTAGAGGCCCGAAGGGAACTTTATATTACGGACACTGCCACTTTTTATCTATGTCCCCATTAATATAGTGTACACAACATTGATAGTGAGGACAGGGGTAAAAAGCCCCTATAAATGTATGATAGAGCAAGTTAACATTATAAATCATTCGCCGGACTGGGGGAGTATCCCCCGTTTGAAAAGGGGTATAGAAGTCCCGGATAGAAGTACATATTGGGATGTATAAGGGGTATTTTCAAAGACATGAAAGAGGAAAGCGGATTTTTTAGAATGGATGAATGCGCATTATTATTTAATATGGACACTGCATGGGGTAAAAAATAGTAGTATTACAATGTTGGGAGGATTGGACGGAATTCATCAAATGAACGTTAATTTTGAAATCCATATTTTTTGTGATCTAGAGGTATGTTTTTTGTCTAACTGGCAACACTGGAATTATTTTTAGCCCATAGGATTAAAAAGGGGTAGATTGCCACTATTTGTATGTAGTGTATTAATTTATGACGGAAACACAACATCCAGTACAGTCACAACATTGCTCACAACATGAATATACCGCTTTGCAGGATAAGATGGTCCCAGCGAATCCCGCAATCATCTCCACCACTGCTACGCTGGCAAGTCCGGCGTGCGCACCGTAGATGCGGACTACCAGCGGGTCGAGCTGGTATTCGTCAGTATCCCTGAGACCCGGTGCTGCGTGCAAAAGCAGATACTTACGCAAAATATGATGTTTTGCATATGCAAAACTACATACTTTATAAAAGTATGTACTTTTGCATATGCAAAAACACATACTTACGAAAAACATGTAGTTTTGCATATGCAAAACATCATACTTTACCGTACTTTACAGTACGTATACAAAAATAGATGTTTTGTATAGAAAGCACACGGGCTGGCTATAGGGAATCAGGGCGCATACTGCCAAAGCGGGAGCACACCACTTAATAATGCGCCGTTACCATTCATTTCACGGAGCTTTTTGCAGGTAGCTGGAGGTATTCCAGGCAATTTGGTGTTTGAAACGATTCAAAACAGTCTCATCTCTCGCTTATATCCCTTCCAAACTGAGATTTGGCTACACATGTAATACTTTTCTCATTCCAATTTTACTAATTAGATTTGGCACGCTGTGTGAAAGACTACGGGTAAAAAACTATCGGGGCAAAAACGTTGGGGGTACATAAACCACGATGATGTACTATTATAGGCCAAAGATACGTTTATTAATAAAGTAGGCCTTTATACCAAGTTGCATATGCAAAGCACACTTTTGGAAAAATATGTTAAATTTACATAGACCTAATCATGCAAAATGACATATCTTGCAATTTAGTACGGTATATTAAGTTTTGGCATAATTAGGGGTAAAAGTGCTGCATAAACAGCCACCGGAAATGTAATGTACTATAAGACATAAGGTCTTATTATACATTTATTAATATATTATATTCTAAGTTGCATATAATATATGCAGATAGCACACTTTTAAAGTATGTAATTTTGCATATTCATGCAAAATGACATATTTTACAAAAGTACATGGCTTGGGCAAAAAACGGGGAGGGGGGGTAAAATCGGTGTATAAACCCCAACAGAAATATAATGTGTAAGAAAGGTCTTATAATACGTTTATTATTATTATTATTAATATAGTATATACTAAGTTGCATTAGCAAAAGCACACACTTTTGGAAAAGTATGTAATTTTGTATAACCATGCAAAATGACATATTTTGCAAAAGTAGCCCATGTGTTTTTGGCAAAAATGGGGGGGTATATATTAAGTTGCATAAGCAAAAGCACACACTTTTCACTTTTGGAAAAGTATGTAATTTTGTATAACCACGCAAAATGACATATTTTGCAAAGGTATGTGGTTTTGGCAAAACGGGGGGGCATAAACCACCACCAGAAGTATAATGTTCTATATGACTTTAATTTAATTTAGGTCTTATATACATTCAATAATATAGAATATACTAAGTTGCATAAGCAAATGCACACACTTTTTGGAAAAGTATGTAATTTTGTATAACCATTATGACCCTGCAAAATGACATATTTTGAAAAAGTATGTAGTTTGTTTGTTTGTTTTTGGGGGGGGGGAGGTGGCATAAACAACCGCCAGAAATACAATGTACTAAGACATTAGGTCTTGTACGTTTATTAATATAGTATATACTTAGTTGCATAAGCAAAAGCACACAATTTTGGAAAAGTATGTAATTTTGCATAATCATGCAAAATGACATATTCTGCAAAAGTATGTGGTTTTGCCAAAAATGGGGGTAAAAAGCGGTGCATAAACCACCACCGAAAGCATAATGTACTGTAAGACATTGGGTCTTATATACGTTTATTAATATAGTATATACTAAGTTGTATAAGCAAAAGCACACACTTTTGGAAAAGTATGTAATTTTGCATGGTTTTGGCAAAAATGGGGTCTTATATATTCGTTTGTGTAAGCAAAAAGTTTAAAAAATGAATTTGCCGTTTTTTAGCCTAAACAAACACCAAATAAATCTGTGAGCTAATCCATAGTTGCACTTCTCACAAATTATGTTCCTTGTGCATTTTTCCACTTGAAAGATTTAAGCCAGCTATATTATTCATTTCTTTCAAAGCACTGACAAGTAGAACAGTATTCAAATAACCAGGGACTGGTAGCTTGTATGCTCTGCTGTAATGTTACTCATTGAATCACACAAGTAAACACTTCACAAATAACATTATGTTTTAATAACTTTTATTTCTCAAATCACTGTTGATCGACACAATGTGACAAAAAATCACAATAATACTTTGTTTCCCCTTGTATTTGGTAATGAAGTGACGTCCGTGATTTTACATGGCCCAAGACAAGTGCCCTTGTACATACAGGTAACACAACTTTTAACAGTTTCCCCTCATAAATGTTTTTTTCAACCGATTATGTAATCATGGTAATTGTGGCATGTTGGGCATCTTCAGTGTTAAATAAAGGGTTCACAAAAAATAACTCCCCCTAAAATTACAAAACACTTCTTTGCATAACTTGGCATGTATTTCGTTGATTTGAAAAATTTAAAACCTGTGAATAAAGGAATCGTTTTTCTACCCTCCCAATGTTTTTTTCTTTTAAAAATATTTTTGTTTTGGCCAAAATAATCACATTTTCCAAAAATGATGCTTTTAGAAAAAGTTGCACTTTTCAACATCCTCATTTATGTCAAAATTAGCTTCAACGAATCATTACTTTGCACTAAACGATGGTTACATGGGTGATTAAGGGATCAGATACAGAAAGGTAAAGGAAATCAAAACAATTAAACATTGAAATCGAGAAAGTTTTGTACATTACATGTATGGGATGTTGAAAAGTGCAATTTTTTTAAAGCATTATTTTTGAAAATGTGATTATTTTTACCAAAAAAAAAAAAAGGAATTTGAGAAGGATAACTTTAGTAGGGTAGCAAAAAGATTGCTTTATTCACAGATTTATACATTTTTCAAATCAACAAAATGAATGTCAAGTTATGCAAAGAAATGTTTTGTAATTGATTTTACCATTTTGGACACACCGGCTCAAAAGCTTCTAGAAATACCCCGTACATGTCAATAAATCATTGTTTTAAATTGCAAGATGATTGTATGGGTGACTGGGTTATCGTATACATAAAAATGAAAGAACACAAAAACACCATTAAATCAATCAAAACATTGATATCGAGAATGTTTTTGTACATTACATGTATAGGATGTGGAAAAGTGCAACTTTTTCTGAAAGCATCATTTTTGGAAAATGTGATTATTTTTGGCCAAAACAAACAGATTTTTATTAAAAAGAACTTTGGGAGGGTAGGAAAATAATTCCTTTATTCACATGTTTTTAAATTTTTCAAATCAACGAAATGTATGTCAAGTTAAGCAAAGAAATGTTTTGTAATTTTAAGGGGGGGAGTTATTTTTGTGAACCCTTTATGTAATGATGCTTCCCATGTTTCAGAGCAGTTAACAAAAATTTGAAAACTTGAGTTGCAATGGCATGAAATCAGAAGGACTGCTCTTAACTTAAAATAGCTTGAATGGATTTCCTTAAAACACTGAAGATGCACAACATGTTTTTTATATTATGCTTTTTCTGTCGGCTAAAACTACATTAATTTATTCAAAAGAAGTTGTATTATCTGTATGTGTGTATAATGTGTATCACTCTGTAGATTTGGGACAGCAGGTGCGATTCAACAGCAACGTGAGTCAAATATTGTTACCGAGTCGTCAAGGCCAAACACACCTTTCACCCAAATTCACTTCAGAGTGCACAAGAAAACACACTGTTTGAAAAGTTAACAGTATCTGAATAAATAAAAGTAAAACATGATAATCTTCTGATACATAAACATAAATAAATGTCCTGTTCTATAGCACTCTTTTACAAAATAAGATGTAATCTGGAAATTCCCAAGACTAATTTTAAACATTAACCTTTCATATTACACCACTTCCTGGGAATTTCCAAAATGATGTAATATCCACTTTACATTCTAGGGGATTCCGAGTACATAAATAGTCCTGACTTTGTTTACTGTGATTACACGGTAAAGGGAATTCCCAACTTTCATGAAGTAGCTTTAAATTGTAAGATAAATGATCAAATTGAATTACTCAGTGCTACAGTAATATGTTCTCAAGCAGAAGCAGATGTGTCTAAAGGTTTTAAAATCTATGCCTTGGAATGAATTGGATAATGTGACATGTTGTATACATACGCAAAATAACATTGCATAGCTTGAGACGTTTCCAAAACTAAGGAAATGATAATTGATTTTAGGACGTCAAGTACAACTCCAAACCCTAGTGGTGAAGGGTAGTAATGTGGAGCATGTGTCCTCATATAAATATCTTGGCACTATGATTGAGGGAGGGCGAGTTAGCGCAGCGGTAGTTCCCTCGCTTTGCACCACTGAGGTCCCGGGTTCAAGCCCCGGCGCGGCCCAAGGACTCATGTGCACTTGGTTTATCCCGATCCATGTTTGCTCTCGCAGGTTTTCTCCGGGATCTCCGGTTTCCTCCTGCTTTCAAAATCGGTGATTAGTTGTTTCGTTATCAAAAAACTTCCTTCACCCAATGGAATTTGGGGAGCTGCAGAAAATGGGTGGATGTTACAATCTAAGTGCGGATAGGTTTGCGCCAGGTTCGGCTGCAACTAGCCTAGTTGATGCGATCTGATTGTGATGATTCACCAAACAGCGAAATTACAGCGCTTTGAATCCTCTGGAAAAAGCGCTATATAAATTCTGAAATTTATTTATTTATTTTGATGACAGACAAACTCAATTGGCATACACATGAAGATTACTCAGGCGTGTAGCAAGTGGGGGGACAGGATGGACAAAGTCCATGGGCCCAGAGGGTTCAGGGGACCCGAGCACAAAAGCGAAAATTAAATAAGGGCTGATAATGGAGAGCAGGGCCGGATTTTTATAGCATTGGGCCAGATGGGCCCGGGTCCCGGGCATTGGGGGGGCCCCCAAAATTGCCCTATGCATCTTTCTTGTAACCCCAATAACAGCATCTTTTTTGGTCAAAATAGGGCAAAATTGTAAAATTTTCCACGCTTCGCGCTCATTCAAATTCAGAAATTTATGTTGATCTGGGGCCAAGATAGTCTGAAATTGAATTCAACAAAATATGTTAGTCCCCCGTTAGTCCCCCAGTTAAACCAAAACTTGGCCACTGACTTGTGTGCATATACCTTCCTCGGCATGTGAGTTCGGGGCCTCCAAATTTTGGCCTGGTCCAGGGCCCCAATAAGGTAGGCTAAATCCGCCCTGGTTAAAAGGGCCCGTACTGCTCCTTGTCCATAGGCCCCTGATGCTCTTGCTACGCCCCTGAGATTACTTGATCAAAGACTGAACTCTAGAATCACATTGGCACCTCATTCGCTAGTCAAACTGCATAGCAACGTGTGACCTACAATCCCGGACAAAATGTGTTCGAACACCCAATTCCCCTGTTCTTCTTAGTACAGTGCGCACGCTATACGAGTCACTGGAAACTAAGGATTATAGTAGTGTTATCTCAATGTTCATCTTCAGCATACGTACCTTCCCTTTCCCCACCAAACAATGTTGGGAGAAGATATGGTGAAGATGAGCATATTGGGCATGCAAACATTATACAGGGGTAGAGAGGGCGACCATTTCCAATAAGCCCTTAAAAGTGTTCGAATAATTATTTCTAAGATTGTAGTTTTTTATGTGATAATCAGACAAAGCAGAAGGACATCAACACCGCTGAAGTAATTTGCTGAATAGTATAATAAAGTATTACTTGACTTGTCTGGACTTGACTTGGCTAATCATCAGCATTCGAAATAGGGCCAGTCAGCAGGCCATTGGCCTGTAACTTTTTGGCCTGGCCGGTAACTTTTCTGACTGGCATCTAGTTGCCGGCCCGGCTGGTCGGTAACTTTTTAAGGTCAAGCCCGGCTGGCCTGTAACTTTTTGAGGCATATTTCGAACATTGCTAATCATTCACAAAATCTTAAGAAAGGTTATATTATAGTTCACATTATTTGCCAAATATAGTTTCCATATGTTTTAAGAACATGCTTCTCATTCTAATAAGGTAGGGATTTGACTTGAATTTATAGCCACATTGTCAGCTTTACAATGAGTTCTGCTAACACTGGTAATATGAAATGACCACTCACTGAAACAAATCCATGTAAATGTGCTGGTCTTAAAAGCCTTTCATTTCTAAATAGATAAAGTGAATGTATTTGTTCATCATATTTATGCAGCTTGTATCATTCATTTTTATACGCATATCTGTGGATGTTGACAATTGAGAAAGTTTCCCTCTGCTAACATGACTGACTGTGTCGCTGCGGATGTTGTCACTTGTTCCCTTGTAGCATCAACGAGGGCATCAAATGATTCTATGGATAAAAAGAGTCACAGAAAGAGAAGATAGTAAGAAATACATACATTTGTACAATTGACTGTGGATACTCATGAATGTGTTATTAGCATTTTGGAACAGTTATAATTAATGTAACTTTATTTCCTGATCTGCTTGTACTGCATGTTAGCCACACTCCAGCAATAGTGGAATTCCTTTCTTTTGTTTGAATAAACATAGTTCAAAAGCATTTGGAACCGGGTTGCTTTTGTATTACATTCACCTAGTTTTTCGAAAATGGCACATGGACACTTAAAATGACATGCATATGAATATTTGTGTTGCGTATCTGGATAATATTGTTTACAGAATTGCTAATATAACTGGAATAAGAATAATACAATAATTTCAAGGCTTTATTGGACAAAGCAACTTCAAATAGTGCAATAGGGGTGACTGAGCAGTGTTTGCCCTTTTTTCTGACTAGTCTAGGGATGTCAATTTTAAGGTTAGAAGGACCTGACTGAGCCATATGAAAGCCATGTGTCTTGGCTACATACAAACCTAATCTCAGGACTGCAAGCCTTACAATAGTAAAGGAGACAAACAAATTTGTGAAGGGCAGGGTCACCCATATGCATATGGTGGGCTCAGTGGGGCCATAAAAAGTTAAAAATACTGCATATAACAATAACTATAAAACAAACGTTTAGTAAAGGGTAAATTGGGCAGTCATTTACTTCCGGGGAATCCATATTAAATAAATTGGAAGAGAATAATGTACGCTAAGTCCAAAATGAGCTAAAACTTTATTTACAGCTTCGGGGGATTATGGTTTAGGACATGAAATAGTGCAATGAGATTTCAGTTTACATGCACTACAATCGTGCAAATCATGTTACAGTTGTCATATTTGGCAGATGAATAGTATTTATGGCCACGCGTTTTGAACTCGCCACCCAAAAATGGTGGTTTTGTTACGCTTTTCCAAATTGAGACTCCTTCAAATTGTTATATCTCTGCTTAAACAGGTATTGAAGTGTGTTTGGTGTCATGTTGTAGCTAAATGTGTGCCCTAACAGACCTCCAAAGGAGAATTGTTTATCAGCTAAGATAGTGGAGTTAGAGTTGTTTGAGTTCAGAATGACCGAGGTGGGGGATGAGGCGGTGGCGGATGAGGCGGTGGCGGTATTTGCAAAGTCTATGGGAAATAAAGATTTTGTGTGTGCGCGTTGAATCAACTGATCATATCTTTGCATCCATATTGGCTACAGACATGGTTAAGAGCCTTTTGAAAAATTATTTATTTTGCTAATTGTTTTTAATCATTTTGAACTCTTTATGATTGGTTTAGTCTATGAAATGCAAACTTTTATGTGCAAAACTACCTGTTTTCATACTAAACACTGTAGTAAGCAATGCGGATGTCTTCAAAATCTAAAAGTTGCCCTAAATTTTTAATTACTTATCCTATCATAGTCATAGTTTACATTTTCTGAGAGGAAATTTGATGGGGAATCTAATTATGGACTACTTTTTTTGTATGGGTTAGGGGTAAAATGTTTCAGTTCAAAATATGTTGAATTGTAAAAAAATTTGAACATATTTTGGGACACCCTGTATTCCAAGATTACCAAACAGCTGTGATTTTTTTTCTTCCAAAGTCAGTAGGCTCCTCCTAACCTCTAACCAAATCAATGTTGTTTACTTTCAGTTTATAACTGCAAGTTAGTAATAAGCAATACATTAAGTGACCCATTTTTTTATTTGGATTTTTTTTTATTCCACCCTGTATAACTTCAAGGTCACCCTGTACAATGAGTTGAAATGTGTATATTTAAATTGCTTTTGCCTCCAGCTTTCCAAAAATGTATACTTTTGCTAGTTTAGGGTTGAAATCATTAATAGACTATGACATGAATACAAATTATCAATTTTCATATTAAAAATACAAAACATCTTGAAATTTTTTTTTTAGGTCAACCATGAATGATCCTACCATTTAGGTCTAGGTCCAGGGACACTACAAAACCAAAAAAATAAAAAACTAAAAATTTTTTTTTTGAAACTCGAGTATAGTCCCACCCCCCAATTTTGAAAAATGTTCACCCAAAAACGGGGTGGGACTATACTCAAGTCAGTACGGGTAATTAAAATTTTACAGTAACTTTTAGATTTTGAAGACACCCTACAGTGTTTGATATGAAAACAGGTAGTTTTGTATGGAAAAGTTTGTATTTTCTAGACAAAACCAATAAGTAGAATTGTTTAGCTGTAAGTTCATGAGTCTTTCAGATGCTAAATAGAGTAAAAATCCAATTTACAGTCTTTACAGAAGCAGATTATGCACTAAAAATATCAATCCCATAGAGTTTGTGTGTGCACACATCCCCCACCTCCACATCCCCCACCTCCACATCCCCCACCTCCGCCACTCTGCCAATTCTGAATTCTATGAAGCAGTGTCAGTATTAAAAAGGCTAACAGAATTCTTTTTACTGGGTTGAAAGTGCATTTTATTTAGCAATAAAATGAGACCACAAGCGTGACAATAACTTCTTGCTTGGCAGAGATATCATCATTTAATTTGAGTCGAATTTGGGAAAATGTAACATTGCCACCTTTTTTGAGTGGCGAGTTCAAGACGCACGACCACACATCAACACAGTGATTTTGCTGTTCACTCATGGAGATCGAACGACGAACGGCCATCGCAGCGTGTACCCACAAGATGTCAGCATTCAACACCACACTGATTATCTCTATTTTATATGCAAAATCTCAACATGAACTGTGAAAAGGTCTAGTGTAGGTTCATATGGCAAAGCCCCAAGAAGTTAGAGAATTAACTGAAATTGCAGGGCAAAAATGCAACCTGGAATTATAGAAATGGATACAAATAAACCTGATTGGTGGGGTCCAGGGAGGCATTTATATTTAATACAAAGCCCTTCAGCAAAAAATATTCCAAATATGAAAATATAGGGATTATAGGGCTTTTTGAAACTTTCTAGGGAAATATAGGAAAATCTTAAAAATATAGGAAATATAGGACCACTTGCAGCCCTGCTCATAGAGCTAAACTGCTCAAATAAAGAAAGTCCGCAGTCATACAACCCATCCTACACCAAAACCTGATCTTATTATGACAATTTGATTGATACGGTCGTATGCAGAATCTTGTTAGCTCCAATTTGATACCCAATTTGCTACCAAACACTCAAAAGTGACAAAGGTTGATACCAGTTTATGGCATTTGGTGCATTTTCGAAAGTTGCAAATCAAAACGAAGCATGCGGTCGAAATGGCTTAGCGTGGCAATATGGTCAACCTTGCTTGCCCACGATGGGCCCCTGTCGACTATCCCAAATGCACGCTTTATTCAATTGTCAATTTAAAACGCATGGATTGCTACAGTGATTTACTGATGAATACTAGAGCACGATGGGATCGATATGACCTAGCGGTTGTTTCGGGCTATGTCAATATGTCAATGGTCGTGCTCTGCCATTCACCTCTACAGGTTCGCGTGGTCTGTTTTTAATTTGCAACTTTTGAAAATGCACCAAATTTCATATACTGCTATCAATCTCTATGAATTTAGAGATTTCGGTAGCAAATTTGGTACCAAATTGCAGCTAACAAGATTCTGCACACGACCTTATCAATCAAATTGTCATAACAAGATTAGGGTTTGGTGTAGGACGGGTTACATGACTGCGGACTTTCTTTATTTGAGGTGTTTAGATGAACACCTTACCTGAGCCAAACACCTGTAAAATGTACAACATTGTCTGATTGCAGCTCTTGTGAAGTTCGGCAGAGAGAACAGAAAAGTATTTTTGCAACTGTTACAGCACTCTTGTTGTAATCTCCTTTCACATATTTAGCAAGCAAAATCTGGAAAAGAAAAAAAATAGGTTGAAGAAGAACTTCTCATATATTTATGTTACCATCCACAGTTTGTAGTCTTCCATTCATTTTTTTTTTGCCTTTAACTATATTCATACATGTTTGATTTTATCTCTGAGCAGCAGCGGACTGTTTGATTTGCCTAGCTATAAGATAGGAGTTTCTCTCTGTAAACCTGTTGACTCCATATTAGAATTTTTGGCCTCCACACATATGTGGAGCTTGTGTTATCATCCAAATGGTTGTTTGTTTTGGCTTGTCCGGGCGGAAGCAAAACCATTAATCTACTCTGCAGCTTAAACTTCAAATGGTGATAGGACATAGTGGTCTAATCTGCTGTATTATAGTTCTATGTCATGTTTTATTTGCATATTTATGAATATTAATAAGCTAATTTGCATATTTTGCCTACATTTTCATAAATCTACTCAGCAGCTTTTATTGCATATTTTACCCACATTTTCATTAATAATCCACTCTGCAGATTTAACACAACATCGCAACAACCAATCAACTTCATTCTTGGTATATTGCGATAGTATACATGCATGGTGGCCCGATGTGCTGTATAGTTTTGCATCATATACTATTGGCATATTTATGAATATAAACCCTAATGCTAAATATGGTTTTTGGCTATCAGAAATTAAAGGAGAAGAGGAATGAAAAAAGGAGAAGATGAACAAATTTTTCACTTGGCAACCTGGGATTCGAACCTTAGACACCCACTTGTAGCTACGGTGGTGTCACTGGCCCATCAGCCATCGATTCCCTGGGTATGACAATGCATACATGTATGTGCAGTGGTTTTCTTTGTAAGATTTTATAGAGTTAAGCATGCCCCAATGAAGGAAAATGTAGGCCTACTAACCCTAACGCTAATCATGGGTTTTGGCTATCGGAAAGGAATATGCCTATTTTGTATTAAAAGTATGTACTTTTGCACACTTATGCAAAACCACATACTTTTGGAAAAGTAATTGTACATACATGTATACCGTATAATAAAAACCCCTTTAAAAGGGAGTGCTCAGGCATGATTGGAACACATGGTTGTGCAATGTAGGTTGTTGGTGTTGAATAATGTCGCGTTTCTTATAATTAGGGCTAATGATATTGTTTTATATGTAGGCCTACATAAGATTAAGATATCAGATTGTGAAGATCCTTAAGCATTTTGATTAAAAGGGTAAATACGTTCCACTAGGTGATTAGCTCTTCAATATTTAGAGACTGCATATCTACTAATGTAGAGTCTGTTGGGATGTATATATAGGATATGATGTGTGATAGATAATGATAAGGTTTCTTATGATTTGGATGATTCATAAATAGTTTTAGGAAATACAGTAAAATTTTAACGTTCCAGAAGGCTGATTATAGCATTGTCCAAAATGATATGAATATCCCTTAGTCTGTTTTTGGTATTTTTGTTTTGTTTTTGGTAGGGAAGTGCAAAATTATGATGAAGCTGGAGGGGATCATGAAATAACCAAAAACGTGTATAATTTAATACAAACTCAATTAAAATTGTATGAAAACAACAAGGCTTTAATTAAAGATGATTTCCTTCAAATTTTAAATTTGTTTTATACTCAAAATGCTGAAATAATGCTAGTAATAATTATCGGAAGGGTTTCTGTCCATTTTGAGCTGAAATAACAAGGTAAAATGAAAGAAACCCTGCTGGTTAGTTATTTTGGCCATTTAACACGCAGTTCTATAGGAGGACATAATGTCACAATTCTTTGAATTATATAAATGACATTATGTCAAACTTTGTTCTGTTGACCTACAAACACAACCAATTTGGCTGATTCCATTTAGGTGCAAGTTGTGACATGTGTAAACATTACAAATATGCAAAAAAAAGTCAGGTTTGAAAAATATTAACCAATTTCATATTACATGTATAAGATGGTACATTGTGGCTTTAACATCAGAACTTACCATAGTCTTTAGAATAAATCAAAAGGCAATGTGTTATTTTAGAAAATATTGAATTAGAATACAGTTAGCTTAGAATATGTATGAATATAATATCTAGAAGAATAAACAGGGAAACAACATTTTGATGATATTCATTATGCACTGGACTTCAACTTGAAAGGGGGTAAAAGCAGGGATATGAGGTAAAAGTTAAAGGTTTAAAACGGGATCTATTAAAATGCTGAAAACCTCATTAGTGCCACTTACTTTCAACTAGAGAGTAAAAGTAAAAGTTGAAGGTAATAATGAAACTAAACCTATTCAGATAATGCATCAAAATACTGTGTGCAATGTAATGGAGAAGGTAAACATTTGGCCTTAAAATTCAATGTTGTTAATAATGTTGTTAAATGCTGGACTGATTATATCAAATCCATACCCTGGTCAGAACAAGCCTTCTTACCTCTCAATGCAAATTTAAGTAAAAAGTTTATGGGTATTTGGTATTGTACATTGTATTGGCCATGTACACTGACCTAGCTGGCAAACAAAATCTGATAAGTTCATGAGCAGTATGTAATTTAAATAAATAAAAAAATGTAGATATTTATATAGCGCTTTATGCCGTAAACAGCCTCAAAGCGCTTTACATTTATTCCGCCGTTATTAGAATATGTCGGAACCACGTTTGCTGCCTACAAATGGTGCAGGGTTCATCAGTACAACGACTGTGACTACCCCTAACAGCTTCCCATTGCACCTGGGTGGGGTGAGGCAAGCGTGACAAAGCGCCTTGCCCAAGGGCGCAACACGGTGGCCTGGGACTTGAACCCACGCACGTCAAGCAAGCTCTCAGATTATGAGTCCAAGGCCGTAACCACTGAGCCACCGTGCCCTCAATTTACTAACTTGAACTTCCAGACCACTATCAATCTGTCAACACCTATGATTAATATCATCCCCAGGTTAAAAAACCCCCTCCACTATGGGCTACAGAACACAGTTTTATAAATAAATTCATGGGAAATGAGGCTAATATTCTATGTCCACCTCAAGTTAGATATCTCACTGCTGCATATATATTATGAACTATGTCATAGGGAGTGAGGTTAATTTAGTAGCTAGCATTTATAGTCTGCATTTCCATTACCAGGCATTATCCTATCAAATATTATACTATAAAATATTTCTAGTGAAGACAAAGCAAAAGCATTTGCAGAAGAAGCCTGACTTGGAGCTACTTAGGTTCAAAGGTCAAGGTCTAAACTGAATGTATATATTCACTCAGGTGTACCTGAGCAAAAAATATGAAATAAATACAGGCTAGTAGTGAGTACATTGTACATCAAACTGTACATGGTTTTGTATGCAGATATAAGGCAGTTTTGAATACTTTGCACAGTATGCATTTTTTTTTACATGTAGATTGCATGTGGTGTGGCTATATAGAAGAACGACTACAGGTGCACTTAGCATTACTGATATCATGTGATATGCTTCGCCCCCGGGGCTTCGCCTTCGTGACCTGAACTGAGTTACTTGTGAACTGTGGAATCTTCAAATTGGCACATAGTTACGCATTCGATGCTAGAGTCCATTGCCATCGTGTTTTTGGTTGATGCATTGATTTGTACCGTAATTAATATTCATAAAACAGCATTCAAGCTTTGACTATACGTTTGGCAGCCAGAATGGTGGAAACTTAAAGTGAAAGATATCCTAATTAAAAAGGAACATTTTCTAGGGCGAAATTTTGTGTAGAAACTGAATCTGACATAAAAATTTTTTATCAACTTGAAAATTTTCCCCATAACACTGTACAGGCATATTTCTGCCTGCCTGAAGTCCCAAAATTTGAGCGAAAATTGGTGCAAAAAAAAAAAAGTCCTTCAAAATGGGGATACTCAGCCCTGGCTAAACAAAAAAAAAGTGACAAACTAGCATGTATTTTTGCATAAACCGTATAAATTTGTTCCAATAAGCTCCCATGCCCCAATAAGCACCCACCTACATGTAGGGTATTTTCAAAATTAAGGGTAACATTACATGTAATGTTGAAGTGACAGTTAGACGTCAAGTCGTCAATACAGTGAAATAGTTGGAGGACTACAAGTCTAGTGTAAACTTGCAATGCATTTTCTGCACCAGAAAAGCTACTAGAACATCTCAGGACCTATAACATACGTAATTCGTCTCTAATAAACGCCCCTTGCGAAAGATTAGGTAAACCAGGTTAAAAATAACTGTCCACCCAAAATGACTTTGTTAAGTGCCCTGGGTGCTTAGACGGTACATGTATGTAGAAATTGCATTATATGGCGTATAGGCCTATATATATTGCGTATTTTGCAAAAGTACTGTATACTTTTGCATACATATATGCAAAAACACATACTTTTGCCAAAGTTCCGGGTATGTATTAAATACTATGTACATTGTAGTTTTGCACACAGCACATGAGGTAGTTTTCAGTCAATAATGACATAATATACAAAATGTATACTTGAATTATACAAAGTATGCATTTTTGCATATACCGTAACCACTCAGGTATAAGCCCACCCCCTAGATGGCAGATTTCACTTCAAAAATGGGGGTGGGCTTATACCCGGTGGTTACGGTATGTAAAAATTGCATGCAGGAGAACGACTACGTACACACATGGAAGTATGTTGCAAAAGTATGTACTTTTGTATGCATGTACATAAATTTTGTAAATTGTATACAAAAACACATACCGTACTTTTGGAATTTAGTAAAAGTATGTACTTCTTCCCACGTATGTCAAAGCGGACACCCTCACGAAATCCCTATTGGTTTGTACAGGGCCTTTCAGTTCAAGAAAATTTTCTCAGCACAGAAAATACCAATTAATTTAGTATGGTAATTTATTTAAAAGTTGATTTCCTGATAAGAAATCGAGCTTAAAATTATTTCATCAAGAGTATTTATTTGTTGCATGTTTTGTGATTTCCCCCATTGAGTGCAACGGTAAGTGTCCCCTTTGTGTCACACTAGGGGCAAGATGGAATAGCCCAATCATGGCAAAAGTGACGTCATGTTGACCGACAGAATCGCAATAAGTGCAATGGATGGAACAACCCTGACCGAGAGAATTGGCTATTTTGAACTGTCGCTTAGTACAATGTACATGTACATGGCATTCATGCTTAGATTTCAAATGCAATGGTCTCGTAAAGTTTTTGTCAGAGAAGAATTTAGGGGTTCATTCATGAAATTGAGGGCCCGCATGATTGATTGTTTATACCTGAGGCATATGAATAAGCCCCTTTCATACATTCCCAAACATTCAGTGATTGTTTTTCATCAAATAATAACAAAAATAAGATGTAAGATTGTTAACACGATTTTCTTGCATTCTTTTCTACCGAAATCATCACGCTGAAGTAGCCGGGCATGAATTAGGGGTTCATTCGTGTATTTTCATGACTAAATGGTTTTAGTCATGAAAATATATGAATGAACCCAGTTCATACATACCAGTACATTTTGTGATTCTTATTTCATAAAAATAATAACAAAAACGTACAAGCAACATTACCGTATATCAAAAATCATGATTTTCCTTCATTTTTCCTACCTGGCGATCGCACATCCGGGACACCAATCACGCGCGCCGTTACATAGTGTGAATGTATGAACGCTGAATATGCCCGGCTCTTGACCAATCGCGCGCGCCGTTATATAGCACAAATGTATGAATGTCACTTGTTTACATTTTGAGAGCGTGTGCACAGTCTTGAGTACATGTATTTACGGAGGTGGGGTACTGATTGGCTGAATCGTAGCAACAGACAGATAATCTGATTAGCTGATTGTGCATCATATCGTTACTCATTGCAGATCGGCGCCCTTGAACTTGAAGTGAACACAAAGTTCCGCGTACGTCGATCATTAACAGGGCGCTCGCACCAATCTGAGCAAGGGATTGCCGTTGACGTTGTTCTCTGAAATCCAGTGTAGCCTCGAATGTGAAGCTCATCGGTCACTGCGGTGCACAAATTTGTGACTTGACTTCTCGAGCAAGGATACATTTTCAATTGAATGAACACTGACACAGCCTCGTCAGCCTGACATAGTGTGACAATTGTGTAATGTCGAGCCATACGATGGGTGTACTGTACATGTACATAGCTGTACACAATGTACCGTGTCATGACATGATACTGAGCTTAAAATAGCTAATTTGCAAAGAAACTCAAACGCTTACCTGGCTAGGCTAGGAATGCATCAACCACACCAATTACTTCTCTGGCTTGACTGTAATAGATTCTCAAAAATTTTGAGAAAATGAAATGTTTTCGAATACACTGCAAAACAACGCGTTAGCGACACCGTCGTGTGGAAATTGTTCATCATTGCGAAGGAGACAAGCTGTGTGATGATAAAGAGAACACACCACAAAAACCTTCTTCGCATTGATTTTATACACGCAAAGTTATGAAAGTAGAGTTCACGTTTATGTGCAAAAGTAGATATTTTCCCAGTTTTAAAGTATAAATTATGTATATCATCTTAGAGAAGAACATTTTGCATACCATGGTATGCATTAGCTTTAACATTGCTCGGCTACTTGTTGAGAAAATCAGCGATACATAAAAGACCGATTTGACGACTGCTAACTACATTTTTCCCTTGTGTATTCATGCGCAGATAGTCTTAAATATTGCCCGAGTATTCCGTTTCTTTTTAACCTGTGTGACATTCACATTAAGAAATTGTATTTAAACACGATTTTGAACACTAAAATTGCTAATATTATATCAATTTGTCACATTTTGAATGTAAAGGTGGCACTATATGACTGATAAACTTGGGCAGAAGCTGGCAGAAGTCTGATTTAGTGGTATAAGCCCTTGAATTAAAATGACCACGTGTTGATACATAACTGGGTGGAATATTTCCTAAAAATTGCAAAAATTCTTCAAATTATTTGCGAACCACGCAAAAGGTTAATCAAAATTGTTAGGATATAATGCAATATATTTCTTAATTCACATTTGATTCACAAGTTGACAAATATTTTTATAGTTCCGAACACGTAATTTATCACCAAACTCGATACAAAAAGTCTATGCAAAACATCATACTTTAAAAGTATGTCGATAATTATGCTATACCGGTGGCCAGATATGTGGATGCAACTGTGAAGAGTATACGTATAAGAAGTTATGACAATTATTGCAGAAGTGTGCACTTTCCATTTTTTTGCGACTCGCTAACAAATAGTATAACTCTTTCAAAAGCCCGGGATCCCTGTGAACCCAATAATTATTTGGTTTTCCACATTTTGTGGCCAGATGTTTTTAGTATATTGATTTGACTCTCTATGAAGAATAAAATCGCATGATGCGTACGTTAATGAGACCATGAAGCTGAGCTCATAAGGTTAGGTACGTCCACAGACAGAGTAGAAAATATCGATGCCACGCATCCCCTAAGTTTTTCATGGGGAACGATGGTCCCCCCCCAAAAAAAAAAAAAAATCCTAATAGCAGAAAAAAATAAATGATATAACTGTGCATCTTCCTTTTTAGTAAAAAAGAACATCGTGTTTTGGACCAAAATGGGGTACACAATTTCGCCCACTTCGTGCGCACTGGCTCATCAGATACAAAAATTAACCTACATGAGTTAAGATATATGCCCCCCTCTAAATTATAATGCTTCCGCCACACATCCACATGGCACACAGAGATAATTTTCTCTCTCACTCACTGCATCCGTGATTAACATGATGAGATTTGTGTCCCGTCACAACGAAACGAGGAACCTGGCTTGCCAACATTTAAAATGACATCAAGTTGTTCTCGTGTCATATATCAGGGTCGGTGTATAGTATACTTTTAAAGATACGACACATGTTGTCCGAGGATCCTTGGAAATTGATGTTAATACAACTCCGAGTAAAGCAAGGAATTCCTCTGATATACAGCACTATTATAACAGTTTGATCAGCTTATAATCGGGGGCCTTATAATCGGGGGCCTTATAATCGGGGGCCTTATAATCGGGGGCCTTATAATCGGGGGCCTTATAATCGGGGGCCTTATAATCGCGGATTCATATCAATGTATTTTATTTTGAGAGTTGTTTTGTGACATATCGCCAGAAGTATTACAAATTATTAATTCAAAATCCTATACTCATCTACTTTATTTAACACGCACAAAATATATCAGATAGTCAATCTATATCACTCTTAACGTGGGTCTACTTTTCGGCGTAGTGGTAAGAACCTAACAATTCCCGCCGATTACGAGCTGATCAAACTATAAACAGCCTATGCCTTTATCTCAAAATCGGGTTTGCTGACCTGTTCCTGCTTTGTTGAGAACGGGTCACATGTAGAGATTCTTACCTTGTTCATCACATAACCACCAATAACTAGTGGTGCTAATGCGAAAACCATAGACATGATCGAAAGCGCCATGTATGTTCGAATCTGAAAGAAGGAATATCAAGGCATGATGGGTATAATGTCAGTCAGTGATACATTTCTATTAATTAATTAGTTAGTTAGTTAGTTAGTTAGTTAGTTAGTTAGTTAGTTAGTTAGTTAGTTAGTTAGTTAGTTAGTTAGTTAGTTAGTTAGTTAGTTAGTTAGTTAGTTAGTTAGTTAGTTAGTTAGTTAGTTTAGTTAGTTAGTTAGTTAGTTAGTTAGTTAGTTAGTTAGTTAGTTAGTGTTTGTTTGTTTACAACGTACCGTACAAATATTGCCCTTGCATGTTGCAGAACCAATAACGCCAGACAGGAAGAAAATCTTTAAAAGAAAATGAAAAAAGTAAGAAGGGTATTATTAAGGGAACTGGAATGAGCGTTTTGAGCGTTTCGACAGCATTTTTTGTGGGTCATGAGAGCACATCAGACCTATCGAATTGCATTCTAAATACGAAGAATGTCTTTCTGATATCAAATAATTTTCATTTTATGAAATTCACGATATAATACAAATTTTATGACAAATTATATATTATAAAAAATTGACCATTTATATTGAAGATATGGATTTTTTTCCAAAAAGACCTATTTTTTTTGGTGTTTTGGAAAAAAATTCATATCTTCAATACGAAAGGTAAAAATTTTCAATTGATCGTCGGCTTTTCATCCCACCTACATACACTTTAGGTAGAAATCATCAGATTTATAAAGTTTACTTCGAGTACTGTTAAATATCAAAAATATCAATTTTAATGATTTGCCATAAAATGTGTATTACATTGCGAATTTCAAAAAATTATTTGATATCAGAAGGCCATTCTTCGTATTCAGAATGCAATTCGATATGTTTGATGTGCTCTAAAGTCCCACAATAAATACTGTCCAAACGTTCATACCCCTTCCCTTAAAAAGTACTCAAAATTATTATACGTATGTTCTGAAAGTGAAATGTATTTACTGCGTATAATTTTTTTGTTTGTTGAAGTTTTGACTCCGAAACGGCGTTATCCTACAGTCAGTCTACTCTGAAGTACAAAGTAGCGACGCGGACGCACACATTGTGCCGACTTTGAAGGCACGCATACATGCAGCAGAGACGCATAGCTGCGCACTGTTTACGCGCTGTATACGCGCGCGTTGTCACTTTGTACTTCAGAGTGGACAAACTGTACGCCCGTATATCTATTCAAAATCACTTTCCTGAGACGGAGCGATGTCGCTTATTTTGCCAGTATATAGTATGCAAGTTTCTGTACTACGAAATTAACGCGTGAACAACATAGAAAATTCACACAATTTGTCCGTTTTACAAGATATTAAAGACAGTCAAAGATATTGAACATACGAAGGAACTTAACTATTAATATGATCCGTTTTGCATGGAAGAAATCATTTTAATAAAGCAACAGTGAGGTGTTAAAATTTGACATACGTGCGGTTCGTACTTGCAGATTGTCCAATGACATGCGTGTGAGATCGACCGTATAAAAAGAGAGATTGCGATTTACATATACATATTTGATACAAACTTCCATGTGTAACGCACGGAGGACGTTGGTGTTTTTAACAGTTGAGGACGTTGACAGTTTTGTACTGCGTAACGCGGTTCATGTAACGCGACTAATTTTCTCCACAAAAAAGTATCATCTTGAAAATAAAGTGAAGATATTATGCATGAAGCGGTTATGAATCTACCAAATATTAAATTTTAGGCAACCATAATATTCGGGAATCACTCAAATACAATTAATTTTATGCGGCATGTTAGCCCTGGCTTATTATAGTCAAAATCAAATGCATGCCGAATTTAAGTTGACATAAGGGCATAAGCCCTAGACCGCTATATATCTTATTTGTCGCCATCTTGTGGCCAACACAAACGTTGGTCTGTCCCTCACAAGGCGCGCGTATGGTACATCGCAATTTCTCTTATAAGGTCAAAATAACTTACCACACCAGCTATTATGGTAAAGATGGGACCCACAGTCCTCTGATCAGGCTCATAAATGAGAGCTTCCAATGGCTTTCCGGGATAAGTAAGTGCGCCTAATGCAATGGTAGCCACTCCACACACTAGCTGAAGGGTTCCAGTAACTTTTCCACAACACTGGTTATATCGCTCATATCGTGAGGCAGCGGCTTGAGACAGGACAATCCCCATATTATAAATGTGTTCCTGTGTAAAATAAAATAAAATTCGACCTTTTGTCACTGTAATTATTTATTTACATTAGCTACGATTCGGGCTAAAAAACAACCTTTTCAGCGTCTCTGTTGCAGGCTCTTTTACATCAACGTTGCGTTCAAATAAATCTTTTTAGCGTGAACAAATGTATCTTCCCTTATTCTGCCCTTAGGGGGGCACGCAGTGGCGTACCGTGGCTGCTCCTACCCGGGGGGGCTAAGAAAATGGCTTTCCGTAAAAATGTAAATTTTGCCGCCCCTTGCAGCAACAGCCTGTTGACAGTCAAAAGTTAAACGGTATACTTTCATTAATTATCAATAATTTTTCGCCCTTTTTCCTTCATAATTATTCTTGCCGCCCCTTAAGCACTGCCCTTTTTTCTTTTGTTACTCTTTTTGCCGCCCCTTTTATCTTCCGCCGCCCCTTCTTTTTTGCCGCCCCCTACCCCGGGGGGGGGGGGGTAAAAAAATACGCGCATGGCACGCAGGATCACTTCAAGTTGGAACATTGTTTTGTATTTTATATTTTAAAGTAATGGTTGTTCTGGGATTTCAGAACATTAATATGCAATTTTCGTCAATTTGGAAATTTAGGGTAAGTTGTTAGGGTGGACGAAAAAAATTGGAATAGAAAATCAAATGTGACGCTTTTCTCAAATACTGCTCCTTTTTTCAGAAATCTGCCTTGCTAGTTGGAATCCTTGCATCATTTCCTTTATGAAAATGTATACTTTTATGTACTTATTATTATTAGTTTTAAAGATGCAAAACAATGTCTAGAATTCCCCACTCTGAGTGATCCTGCGTGCATTACAGACAGCACAACATTAAATCAATGCACCATTATTTGTGAAACCCTAATGAATTCCGGTAAAATACAAAAACTTTTTGAGGTATTTTGGGCTGCTCTGTATGTGAAACGATTTTGTTTAAAATGGCATTAAACTTATTATAGGTCTGTATGTGAAGTGACCGACAATTTAATGTTAAAAATTCCAGCTGTACTAAACACTATAGATCTATCTATTTTGTACAGCTAAATATAAATGATGTTTTCTTACCTGCTTCAAGTATTTCAGTTAAAAAACTCTTCTGGTGACTACTGCATAAATGGTAAGCTTTTTTCACAGTGATGATGATGAAGGTGTATGATTATCAGCTGGAGAGTCGACTCTTAAATGAAGAATGGTATGGTGCGTAACTTCGAAGTACCAGTTCCAATTATAATAATTAAACCGCGATTGCAAAAATTGTTGCTATCAAAATGACTTTCGCTGAATCAAGATACTGTTTTATACCATACGAATGACGAGGCAAACAAGGGGATATGACGATATGGTGGGTGGGTGGGTCAATTCACCAATCAAATCAAAAGTTGATTTTTCTTCACTTGTTGTGGCCATACATGGTCAATAGTTGAGACAGATCAGCGAAGTATCACTTGCTGTAGGGGGAAATCCCATTCCCAGGGTAGTTTAAAATTTTTTAAATTTTACGATATTTGATTCCAAATCATAAGTTGCTATTCTATTCTGTTTGGTAATAATTAAAAAAACCATTGCATTTTTCTTGGTTTCTGTTTCTGTAAGGTGTTGTCAGACGAAAGCTCTTAAGATCAAAGAAGCTTTCTACCAACTGACTCATCCTCTCCAACTTTCAAGGAAACTCAATCAAAATTTAGTTTTGAATAGATAAAAACAAATGAACATGGTTTATTTATGTTCAACATTTTTTTTGGTCATTTTATGTGGTCTGAATGCAATAGGATCTCACACTGCTCATCTGTCTTTAACCCCAATAGGTTTCTACATGCATAGAATGACCTTTGAGGGTGTTGGGTACAAAAACTCATCCTCTGCAACTTGAGGTTAAATTTTGAGCTATGGTTGTTGAATGGAATTCATCGAGCTATGCCTTTGGGAATGAGGCCATTATGGCTCATAATGATTTGGAAGCAAAATCTAATGCACTTTGAGGAAATTGTGAAATGATAGTTTTGATAAGAATAATAAACTTTTAAGTTAAGGAATCGGACAGCAACGTTCGCACAGTATTTTTGGGGGGACCTGTGAGTACATCAGGCATATCAAATTGCATTATAAATACGAGGAATGTCCTGATGATATCAAATAATTTTGATATTTTTTGTAATTCGCGATATAATACACATTTTATGGCAAATGGTTATCGAACCAAATGGTTATCGGACCAAATGGTTAAAGGACCAAATGATTATTGGACGTAGTGGATATATATACCTAATGGGTTTAGACGAAATGGATATTTGACCAAATGGTATTAGACCAAGTGGCAAATCCCCAAATATCCCAGTAAAAGGTACAAGATATGCGAATTTTTACACCCACTCCATCCATTCCGTGAATAATATGATGACATTTATGTCCCTTTCCAACGAAACCAGGAACCTGCCAACATTTAAAATGTTGTTCTCGTACCATTTATAATATATATTTAAAGATATGACACATTTTGACCAGGGTTTCTTGCAAATTGATGGGAATGTAATTATGAGTAATAAAGCCATTCCTCCAATTATACACAGTACTAAACACCCCTACATGTCTTTATCTGAAAATTAGGTAGGGTAAGATGGGGTAAGTGGAACACTGGGGTAAGTGGGACACTTACTATACTGTATCTTCATTGCAGCACTAAATCCACCAATACGAAACCGAATGGTGACTTACCCCATTGCAAATATGTATGTTATAATTTCACTGCTCAATATTGGAGTTTATTTGGTATTTGAGCTGCGGAAGATGCTTGAGACCAACACTACCTTGATGTGGCGGCCAACTATGAGGAATTATACTTATTTATTACCTAATATTTGAAAATCTTTGCTGAGAATTATAGACAAATTGAGAGATAATATATTTCATTTACCATAAAAAATCATGCTTTTTACAAGCCTGATAACAGAAAATCATGATGAAATTAGGCAAGAGCCAATTAGTGCCTATTTAGTATGGTGTCCCACTTACTCCATCCACTTGGGGTAGGTGGGACAGTGGTTCTTGAAATTAATTTTTGATTCAAAAAATAACACAAGTTAAATTAATTTAATGTAATAATATCATGTGTCATATTTACCCCTACCCAGAATGTGTCCCACTTATCCCAAAGTGTTTGCATAATTATATAAGTGTCCCAATTACCCCATTTTACCCTATACCTACTTTTCTGGGTTTACGGGCTACATTAATGGATTCTAATACTTCGTCTTACCCACATACTCGTATATTTCACATACGCCACATAACCACTACCAGTTAATGGAGCAATTGCAAAAATCCATTGAAAGCGCCATGTATGTACGAATCTGAAAGCAGCAATATCAAGAATAAGTCATGATGGGTACGGTCCCAGCAAACACAAAACGTTTTCGACATCATTCGCAAAAGGTTATAAAAGGTTGTCAGAAAACGTTTAAATGTCGGGTTATATAAAGGGTATATTAAGAGTATAGAACGTTTTCATAACCTTAAAAACATTTTTGATAATCTACTGCTCAGCAAACAAAAATGTTTTACAGAAAACGTTTAAATGTCGGGTTATATAAAGGGTATAAAAACGTTTTAATAACATTTCAAAAACATTCTTGAAAACTTGATACAAAACATTCTAAACATAATGTTATTTTGGGGTTGAAAAAATATTTTGCGAAAAATGTTTGCCCAAAATATTTTCAATAACGTTTTAGAAACGTTTTCATGACCTATATGTAACCCGACATTTAAATGTTATTAAAAGGTTTTGAAAAGAACATTTTAAGAACATTTCTGTATTTGCTGGGTTCAAATATTTTAACATAATGTTATTTAAGTATTGACACAATATTTGGCAAAAATGTTTGCAAAAATAGTTTACAATAACATTTTTTGAGAACATTTTAAAATATTGTTGTAGTGTGTTTCATACAAAACGTTTTAAAACGTTATCATGACCTTTATATAACCCGACATTTTAATGTTATTAAAACGTTTTTACCTAAACCAAAAGCCAAAATATAACTTATTTAAAACGTTTTAAAAACGTTTTTGTGTTTGCTGGGGTGTTTGTCAGTAATGCATTTTTATCATGAATCTAATTGCAAAAAACCCATCTATCTATCTATTTATTTATTTATTTATTTATTTATTTATTTATTTATTTATTTATTTATTTATTTATTTATTTATTTATTTATTTATTTATTTATTTATTTATTTATTTATTTATTTATTTACTTTTTTTATTATTATTCTTTATTTCGTTTATTGTCCTTCCATGGTGCATTACCATTAACGTCAGACAGGAAGAAAATCTGTAAAAGAAAGTGGAAAAATAACTGTAAAAAGAATACAGTAAAAAGTGTTCAAAATGTGTAATAATTGCGTATTTATTTCCAAAGTTAATTTACTGCGTATTATTTCCTTTAATTAGAGAGGTTGCGATTCCCTATTCTATTCAAATCACTCTCCGGTGACGGAGGGGGTCGCTTATTTAGCCAGTATTGAAGATTCTGTACGTACGAAAACAACGTGTGGGTAATGACGAAAATGCACACAATTCGTCGCTAGCAACGCATAGTAGTAACATGCGTACACGACAAATGCAAAATACGTTCATTTGTCCGTATTAAGTTATTAGAGAGGTTGCAATTTCCATACGCCGTGATCGTACGTCCACCTATCTATTCAAAATCACTCTCCTGCGAAATTGCTTATTTAGCTAGTATTGAAGATTATGCACGTACAAATAGAACGATCGGACCATGATGCACTTATGGTCCATGGCAAGCCCGATTCGACCTTTGTGGCATTAAACCCAGTTAACAGGAAATTAATCCAGTAAATCGATTCAATAAAGCAAATAAGCTCATGCATTCGATCACTAACGGCAACCAGCTTCGGTCGATTACCCCAGCTGCAGCGTGTGTAAACTCTAATTTGCATAGAGGCTGTACGTGAAATTATTGATTGGCTCCAAACAAAGGATTTGAACCGGTGCACGTAATCATGGCGCAGTGCAGTCCATTCAATCAAATGTTGTCATCAACCTATTTGATCGCAGTGCATTGTTATGTGTGTGAGACGAACTGTCGCGGTTGATTGCAATCAAACAAACGATGTCTTATGTATTACTTTGTTCCGTGATGAAAATCGTGATGTTTTATTTAATCACTCTCGAAAAATGTATTTCTTTTGTAGGCCTATTACTTTGTTTTGTGATGAAAATCGTGATGTTTTATTTCATCACGCTTTAAAACAAACGATTTCTTATGTATTACTTTGTTTCGTGATGAAAACCGTGATGTTTTATTTCATCATCACGCTCTAAAACAAACGATTTCTTATGCATTATATTTGTTTTGTGATGAAAATCGTGATGTTTTATTTCATCACGCTCTAAACAATAATTATAGTTACATGCATTTCAAGAAAAAATCTTATTAAAACGGTAGGCCCTATGTTGTTTAGAAAAAATGTAGAAAGTGATGATGATGATGATGTCGATGATGATGATGATGATGATGATGATGATGATGATGATGATGATGATGATGATGATGATGATGATGATGTCTCCAAAAGTGTCCCGGTTTTTTTTTCTTGCCCTAAATCGTGCGTATCTATTAATAAGGCACTTCAATAATCAATAATCAGTCCCGTGACGGCCTCCACTAACTAGCTAGTTAACTTGGGTTATGGGCCCTGATTTTCATGTTCACTGTCACTTACTCATCAGCGAAGTACGACCCTTTGTCAATTACCTACAGTACCAAATTTCGGCATACTATTTAAAAACTCATCATGATGATCGAACAGAGAGTACTTTAAATGTAGCTTGTACCGTTTTCGTGTGGCATTCTTCAGAAGTGAGCGGTCCGTTTACCAACATTTTCGGTCAAATCTCCATTCAATTAACACGGGATTTGGCTAGCTATGCTTTGCCCTCACTCACTGTTTTACCAAAGTACGAATATTTCTGAACATCTAACCTAGCTGTAATTTTAGGTCATGTTAGAGAAATATATTTGCTAGAAGTTTTTGAGAGTACTTTTAATATTGGCCGGTTACTTTTCACACATTGACGTTAACTAGGCAAATGCCTATCCTTTTAACGTGGCACGATTTGTAGAGGTCACAGCTCAATGGTGAGAGCACTGTGTATTGTGTATAGGAAAACGGACAGTAACTGCAGTATGCAACGTAAAAATGCATATTTGTCCGTTTTACAAGATATTAAGGGGGTACTTCATCCATTGCATTTTTGTGCATTCTGTGAAGAAATGAGAAAAAATTGGACTAAGTGGTATGCAAAATGAATCGGCAAATCTTCTAGTCCAGGCAATGGGTGTAGTATCTCTTAAAGACAGTCAAGAATGTGAACATACGAGGGAAAGGCTAACTATTAATATGATCCATTCAAAAGTAAACATTATTATAAAGCAAAAGTGAGGTGTGAAAATTTGACTTCATTCATACTTGCGGCTCATACATGCAGATTGTCCATTGAAATACGTGAGATCGGCAGAATAAAAAAGAGATTGCGGTTTGCATCTTTCATACAAACTTCCATGTGTAACGCACAGAGGACGTTAAAGTTGACAGTTTTGTTCTGCGTCACGTGATTCATGCATCGCGACTAATTTTCCCTACGAAAAAGTATCATTTTGAAAATAAAGTCTTGATATCGTTATGAATTCGGCTTTTGGTAAATTCATGTTACGCATGCATTATGTTTAAATTAGGGATCAATGTTTTACCTATAGAGGGCAGCATATCAATATTTTTAACGGTTATCCTCGTTGACCGTACTGCGATGCACCGTTAGCTAACACTATATGCTGCCCTCTTTTGATTACTTTACGCTGTTATCATCTGATCTACGTTAAAATTGAGCCCGTGATTTGACCTATATACCGGTATACCGACCCCTCGGGTGCCAACCAGTAGAACGGATATAGCAGGCCACATGTGTGACCCATTGGTGAAATCAAAATTCGACCGGCGGTCGATCGCCGGTTCCATCCGGTTGGGGCCGGTTTCTATTGTTCTAACCAATAGAATGCGGTTCAACTGCCGATAACTGGCAGTCAAGTTTTCATTTCATCCCCAACGATTTAGTGCGTATATGTAAAAGTTTGGCATGATCAAGCAAATCTGATCACGTGGTCTTGCAAACGCGTCCTGCTGTATGGTTTGTATGGTTTAGTAGCGTTAGGGTTAGAGTAGATATTAAGACCCGGACATAAGCCCTAAGATCGCTAAATATCTTATTTGTCGCGTTGTGGCCCCGGGGTTGTGGCCAACACAAACGTTGGTGTCGGTCTAGTGGAAGGTGTATGGATCATCGCAATCTCTCTTACAAGGTCACAATAACTTACCACACCAGCTGTCATGGAAAAGCCGGCCCCAAGGTGCCCAATCCATCCAATGCCATTCCCGGAACACTAAGCACGCAAAATATAAAACTGTCACTCCACATAATAGCTTAATGGTCAGTGACTTTTCCCCATCAAAATGATGAAATCGTCGGATAACCTCCCGAGACAGTTTGATCCCATACACGTCCCTGTGTAAAATAAAAGTCGATATTTTGTCACTGAAATTATCTATATTAGCTAAAAAGGAACATTTTCAGAGTCTTGTCTAATGCAAACACTTTTACATCAACGGCACTCGTCATCTCGACGGTGCGTTCAAATTAAATCAAGTTAAAGGAAATACAATACTGTAGGCCAACATATCGAATTTTCCTTGTTAAAGGGATACAGACTTCACAGCCAACGTCACGGGCTTTGAATGCTGTGAAATGATGTAAACTGAGTGCGTGGAGGCAACTGGCACGTACGATCTGAGGACAGTGACGCCACGTTTGACCATGAGTCGACGCAGGCTGCAGCGTCATTTTAAACTACTAAGGGCTCTGGTAACAACGTTTGCAGTATTTTTGTGGGACATGAAAGCACATCAGACATATCAAATTACATTCTGCATATGAATAATGTTCTTGTGATATCAAATAATTTTGATTTTTTTTTTAATTCGCGATATATAATACAAATTTTATGGCAAACTTGATTAAAAATTGATAATTTTGACATTTAACAGTCCTCGAAGTAAAATTCCTAAATCTAATGATATTCACTTAAAGTGTATGTAGTTTGGAAGAAAAATCTTTCGTATTGAAGATCTAGATTTTCCCCAAAAGATCTTAACCCAAAAGGTCTTTTGGGGACAAAAATGTGTATCTTCAAACGAAATGTCAAAATTTTCAAATGATTGTCGGCTTTTCCTCCCAGCAACATACACTCTAAGTACATATCATTAGATTTTAAAAATTTGACTTCGAGGACTGTTAAATATGAACAAAAATAAAATTATATCGCCAATGTCAAAAATTCAAAATTATTTGATATCATAAGCACATTTTATCGTAGTCAGAATTCAATTCGATCTGATGTGCTCTCATGTCCCACAAAAATACTTTGCAAACGTTGCAACTAGAGCCCTTAACGGGGGCTAATTAATTATGACGTCCGCCATTTTTTTTATATAACGTCAGCTTAGCTAAGACTTTATTACGATGTAATTTACGTAGCGTTCGAAGCCCCGGATGAAGCCTTTTGTGTAGCAGCGTCATTATTCGTTAGACCCAATAAGGTTTGACCTTTCAAATGCATTGGCAAGGATGTGGCAATGACATTTCAAAAATGCATTGGCAAGGATGTGGCAATAACTAATTTGCATGTGTCCAATTCTTACGTTAGATGCATATTGTTATTAAAATGACGTCGTGACCTTGCTAGGGGCGCTAATAATATCCACATACAGGGCTTGACTCGAATTCTATATTGGGTTAAATGTGCGATTAAATACCTGTTAAATGATCAGCTTTCCATAGTATACCATTATTATATCGCTATAAAATAAATGTAACTGTTCAATTAAACTTCAATTTGTATGTGATTTTTAGCATCTAAATTGCTGAGCTCGGGTGAAGTCTAGCTGAATCTAGCAGTGTCAAATTCTGCTGCATCAACCCCATCTGGATGATAGAATTATAATAAAAAATATTGAAGCCTAAAAGATAGGTGTGCAGTAAATACGATTTATGTTAAATGAGTATCGAGTATACACACGAACTAAATGTAAACCAGCCGCCAATCTTAAAATACTGCAGGTTGGACCACGCCACATGCTTTTCAATCCCAGACACGTCAATACTTTACACCACATTTCGCCATACTGCATTCTAGAAACGCTTGCTGTTAGAATAAGAAAAAATTTAATGCTAAATTATTGCACATTCTAGGGAAGCGTGGTTACCGTTTTGAAATAACCGAGTGAGAGGGTTTTCAAGAAAATATTTTCCTGTCAAAACTGAAGCATCCTCTGTATAAAAGAAAATATGAATATTAACTGCACAATGCACATCATATATAACGATTCGTGATACCCAATTGTGGCACATTTGAGGTCGTTTATGAGGCAGAGAATTTTATTTCAATTTTATATACGCCAAAATATTTTTTTAATTAAGCAAGAATAAGGATAGAAAAAACGTTGAAAATTCTATGTATAAATAACATTAGACCCGGCAAAAGATTACTGTGTCGTTTTTATGGTAATCTAATCTTTTATTTCCTGAAGAAACATTTGGGGTCTAAAATGGATTTTTCATGTAATTGATAAAAACATCGAACGTGTATACAAGAAAAATGGTAGGTTACTCTATAGTATTTTATCGATATAATGTATTGTCCATATAGACGCGCATTTATCATGTTTATTGTCGGATTAAGAACAATTGAGCGCTATTAATACACATTAATGTTTTTAGGCAAATAAAATTCCAAAATATGGTACGTTTTCTGCTTTTGCTTGTCACGTGGTAGGCCTATATTGAAGTTGCGATTATATCTTCAAATAAGTTTCATAATAGATTCCATCAAGACAAGTGGCCGAGTGGTCTAAGGCGCTAGGCTCATAGAGCATATCCAAAGCGGCGTGGTGCGCCGTGAGTTCGAACCCCGCCTCTGCCAAACTTTAAAAGAAGTAAAATTAAAATTTAACTTTTTTTAAATTTCATATTGGGGAAATGTGACTGGGAGAATTTATGTATGGCGTGGAGTGGTGTGTCAATACTTCAACCTCAGTGTGACCTCAGTCAGACGTTTTTGATCCATTTGTGCTTTACTAACCCCGTAGTCACTATTGTGTGATTTTGTTACCTACCTATAAAATCAATAATTCATGCCGGGAGTCAAATACCATTAAAATTAATATTTTTCACAGGACAATGAGGAGGACATGAAATATGAACACACAGACAAATACGGCGCCATAATGCATGGTCACGTGAGGTATCACATGTTTTTGTGACTTCAAATACTCACTTTTATATCTGTCATGCATTTGCGTCGTATTATTCTCAGTAAGTCCTAATTTCTACATTACTATAGAAAAAAGACATTTCCTTATATTCACAGGCGCCAATCAGCACAAAATGATGTTTTTGATGAGTTATTTATTGGGGGGGCTATTTATGATTTTGTACAGATTGGCGCGTGTGGATTTTAAAAAGTTAATTTTAATGCCTTAACTCAAAAAATAATACAAATATCAAAATAAAAATTAAAAACTTTCTGGAATGGAGTATCGAGATTAAGAAAAAAAAATAAAACGTCAAACATTTTTGGAAAGAATGTTATTTGTGTGTGTTATGATGTACCCAAAACATAATTGCCAAAAATCTTTGTGGTTTTCTCCATAATTGTTGTTTTTATACCAAATCTGTATTTACATTTAGATTCCTCGATGTCTTTAACTTTAAAAAATGTATACTTTATTATTATGTCTAGTCGTGCTAAAGTTCTGAGAATGCACACTCAGCTGCCTTAACCTGTTTGCAGGGGCGTAGCCTTCTTTCTTGGTGGGGGGAGGGGGGAATTTGGGGGGAAAAGACAAAAAAATGTCCCGGTTACATCACTTTGACCCGGTACTTTGACTTTGAGTTTCCAAAAAGGGGTTTATCTATATAAATAAAAGGAAGTCGCTAAATCTTGTGCGCGAATAGACTCAGAGATGATTTCACTTTCAGCTCTGATTTATTCGTACATTGATCGGGTACATATTGCCATTAAACCATCTGAGGTTCATTTTGCAAAATTGATGGTAACTAAGAGAATAACATAAAAAACTGTCGTGTTGCTATGCAAAATCGCATGCAGTGGCATTGTGGGTAATAAGGACAGTGTGAACCGCGTAATAATATTTCCATTAAAAAACCATACGCAGAGCAACATTGCCCTGTTTTCTGCCAACTGCGAGGTGGCCAAGAAATGATTCAGGCTATCTAGATGCACAACATCGCGTACTTTAACAATGATCTTACGAGCTTTTCGCCCCTACGCAGAGCTACGCACCCCATTTTCCGCCACTGCACCGAAGTTGGCAGCCAAGAGATTAAGGCTACGTCGCGTGAATTTTATTATTTATTCTAGGCCTATGAATCGTCGTTTAGTTTTACAGCCAAATTCATACGGGAGATTAAGGAATATACCGGGAACGCATTGCACTTTATTTGGTTGAAAACTGTCAAGACCAAGAATTGGCCTCAAAATCAGTGAAAATATGGTTAAAACCGGGGTTTTTTCCCGGGATTTTTTGTTGTCAAAACTCAGTGGTAGCGCGTACCGTAACTAACTGGCATGGCAGCAGCGCGTTGGCGTTAGTACGTCGGCGTACTGAGCAATGTGACGCGCACGTACGGGGTGCATAATATGCACAGACCAACTTTCCGTGCCAGAGAAATAGAAAAGAAAAGAAAGGAAGACAAAACTGAAAAGGTAGGCCTATGGATGGGTCGGGTTGTGGATTATATGCATGGTACTGGATTCGATTAAGAGATTACCCGCCAAGATGATAAAAAATCGTGAGGATACGAGAGGAAAGATAAATAAATAAATAAATAACTCATGTAAAAAAACTAAAATAATGAGAATAGAATTAAATAGATAAAATTCAAACGGGAAATCACAAGCTAAGCAGGAAATATGAAAAATGGGAATAAAACGTAGAAAAAAGCCAAAACTAAAAGGAGAAATAGTAGATTTATAAAATAATGCATGGAAACGGGGCTCAATAAATGAATAACATGGAAACGGAAATCACAAGCTAAGCAGCATGGGAACAAAATAGACCTATGCAAAAGAAACTGAAGAGAAAGAAAGGAGATAAATGAATTTAAAAAAAAAAAAAAAGAAGAAGACAAAAAAGATACGGGTAGGCCTATTATACTGGTTATGGTTACAGTAACTAAATGAAACGGGAGCAAACTATTAAGAGGGAAAGAAAGAAACTAATCAGGAAAATTAAGGGGAAAAAAGAAGTTAAAATTAGAAACTAATCAGGAAAAATAAGAAACATAAATAACAACTGAAGGAAACGGGAAATCACAACCTAAGCAGCTAATAAAAATGAAGCTATAAAGGGAAACGTATAAGAAAGGATAGATTTAGAAAATAATGGGAATGGGGTTAGGCCTAGATAGATAAATAACATGGAAACGGAAAATCACAAGCTAAATAGCATTTTGTTTTAATGGAAACAAACTAGGCCCGTGCAGAAGAAACTGAAAAGAAAATGGAAATGCAAGAAGGGACAGGTTTAGAAAAATAAAATTTACCTTTCAATGATTCTACCTTTTCAGTAATTCCTCCTGTTTTAGTGATCGCTCCCATTTACTCATCTAGCGGGGACCCGCGCGAAGCGCGGGTATCCCGCTAGTTTTGAAAATGTGGGGGCGTATATTTTGTCTCCTTTCCTCGTTTCTTTTCCTTTGCCTTCCCGATTTTCTCTTTTATTTTTGTCAATAGGGGATTTTGCTACACGTATTCAACGCTACTGCTTGTTTGCGCTCCAGAGCTTCTGGAGATGGCTTATAACAGAGAATTGTGGCATGACATGATCGTCAACGTCTTAGGATATGGCACCTAGAGAGAGAGAGAGAGCTTGTTTGCGACCATTGTCGGGAATGGCAAGTATATTGCACAATAGAACAGAAAAACCTGGTTTTTCGTCGAAAAAACCTGGGTTTTTTTCAATCGAAAAACCTGGGTTTTCGATCGAAAAAACCAGGCTTATCAATTTGATTGTCAGAGTTTTTTGAAAAACTTGGTTTTTTCGGTTGATAAACCAGGTTCAAACACTATGACAATCGAATCGATAAACTTGGTTTTTCGATTTGATAAACCTGTGTTTTTAATCGAAAAACCAGGTTTTTCGAAATTGATTGTCATAGTTTTTCATAAACCAGGTATATAGACCGAGAAACCTGGTTTTTCGCCGATAAACTTGGTTTTTCAATTCGTTTGTCATAGTTTTTTTTTGATAAACGTGGTTTTTCAATCGAAAAACCAGGTTTTTTGAATTTGATTGTCATAGTTTTTGATAAACCAAATTTATCGACCGAGAACCCTGGTGTTTCGCCGATAAACTTGGTTTTTCAATTCGATTGTCATAGTTTTTTTATAAACCTGGTTTTCCAATCGAAAAAACAGGTTTTTCGAATTCGATTGTCAGTTTTTGAAAAACCAGGTTTATCGACCGAGAAATCTGGTTATGCCTTTTTCGAATTCGATTATCAGTTTTTGAAAAACCAGGTTTATCGACCGAGAAACCTGGTTTTTCGCCGATAAACTTGGGTTTTTCAATTCGATTGTCAGTTTTTTGATCAACCTGGTTTTTCAATCGAAAAACCAGGTTTTTCGAATTGGATTGTCATAGTTTTTGAAAAACCAAGTTTATCGACTGAGAAACCTGGTTTTTCAAAAAACTATGACAATCCAATTCGAAAACCTTGGTTTTTCAATTGAAAAACCAGGTTTATCATTGAAAAAACAGGTTTTTCTGTTCTATTGTGCAATATACTTGCCATAGTCGGGTACAGAGCAGAGGTTCTGTATACTAGAGCTAAATTTGATCGTATAGTTGCGCAGGCATCCAATACTCAAATGCACTAAAAAAGAGAAACACATCCGTATTGTCCATTGCCTATACACTTTATCCCTTTGTTTCAGTGCTTTTATATTTATATTTTAGCCAAAAGACAAATGTTTTTCGTAATTGTTCTAGTTTTTGACAAATTAAAAAAAGTTTTCGAATTCTGAAGGTGCAGATTATTTCTAATCAAAAATGCTTATTTGCCAAAAATTGACCATTATGCTCGGCATAACTTTACGAGATAGAGCCAGAAACAGTGAGTTAAGAAGCAAAACAGGAGTCAAAGACATCATGGAAAGGATTGGTGAAGCGAAATGGAGATGGGCAGGACATGTGGCAAGAAAAAATGACAATAGATGGACAAAAAGAATCACCGAATGGCAACCAAGAACGGGAAAACGTAGAAGAGGAAGGCAAAGACGAAAATGGCGAGATGACTTAACAACATAATTATAGAAGTACCACTTGGGCAAGGGATGCGCAAAACAGAGAAAAATGGACAATTCTTGAATAGGGCTTCATACTACAGAGGATGAAACAGCCTAGGTGAGGTGAGACCATGTGCAATGCCTTCCAAGGCCATGCCACACACATAATAATAAAAATTGCGTTTTCTTACCTGCTTCGACTATTTCAGTAAAAACTCTACGGAAGACTCTTGTCCAAATGGTAAGCTTCTTTCACAGTGAGTGGTGATTGACAAAAGTGGTGTGATTACAATAGCGACTTTCAAATGAAGAATGTCGTATCTTTGAAGTTCTAGATAAACTTTCTTAAAATTAGGTTAAACCAGTTTCAAAATTGAAGTAAAATTAGTTCCACTGAAGCGTGTTTGCAAACGAAATGTAGCTATAACTTGCAAGCTGGAGCTAATCAAAATGACTTAGCTGAGTCAAGATACTGTATAATTTATACCATAATGGGGAGCCAAACAAAGGATTAGAGTCAGATTAGTAACATGCATATGCTAAGAGACACTTCGATCCACCAATGAAATCAAAAGTTGATATTCCTTCACCGTATGTAGCCATATTTGGTCAAAAGATGAGACAGAACATCAGCTGAGCATCACATGCGTGAGGAGAAAATCCTATCCCATGGTACTTTTTTGATTCCAAGTAAAAAGTTGCTATTCTATTCTGTTTAGCAATAAAAAGCGTTTCTTGGTTCCTGTGTCTTTGTGTCTAAAGAGGTTTTGTCAGCTTTATCTTTAGATCAAAGAAGCTTTCGACCAACTGATTCATCCACTCCAACTTGAAAGGAAACTCAATCAAAATTTAGTTCTGATTAGAATAAAAACAACTTAACATGATTTATAATGTTCAACAATTGTTTTGTCATTTTACGTTGTTTGAATACAATTACAAGTTGCTATTTGGAAACGAAATCTAATACACTTTGAGGAAACTAAGAAACTGTAGTTTCGATCAGAATAAAACAACTGTTAAGGTAAAACATGGTTTAACATATACGATTGTAGACAAGATATCCCGATTGTAGACAAGATATCATCACAGCATCACCATCTGCTGAAGACGCTAGTCGAACTAGTGAAAACGATCCAGGTGAGCGAAAAATAGTGTAGTGTTAAAGTTAAACTCTTCTATGATGGTTTAAATTACAGATTTTATTTTTTATTGAAAATTGGCTTTTATCAGTTTAAGAAAATCATTAAGAAAAGTATAGTGGCATCATAGATATCGTTATGAATGCGGCAGAGTGACGAATACGCAAAATCGCTGTTCTGAGTAAACGACGTTTAATGTTGGTACCATTGCACCAGTGTTGTGGTTCAGTGTAGTGGGAGCGGGGACATTCTATACTCAATTCACCTCAGATGACCTTGACCTGACCTTCAACATTTTCGCGCTTACACCCATCTTGTCCATAATAATCCAACTCCTACAACTTCCTGTCAACTCTCTCATTCGTGATATGACTCCGAACTTTTAATTAAATGGCTAAAAGTGAAAAATATAGCTCCTGTAATCCCTTAAAGCAAGCCATTTTGTTTAAAATATATTTATTCACTATGTATAATTTACTATTAGTTACAAGCACATTATAATAAAAAGACTGATTATTCAATCCAATCTTGTATTTTCTGAATGCATTGATTGACAAAATACATGTTTAATATATATATTAATATTATTTCATTGATAGCGTTTTCCTTAGTTGTCATCCATAAATAACTATAAATTATCAGTAGCTATTAGTACTAGCCGGTAGCCGGTAGCCTTGCTAATATTTACATTTTTATAGTCAAAAACAGGTACTTTGAGCTATAGTAGTCTCGGACCGGCCCAGACTGCATGGGGCTCAGTCGCAAACATACACGACAGAACCCGGCTGTGAAGGAGATTACGTGCACTATATAACTTTCTTATAATATAATCCGTTTTTGAGTATAATACAAAAAACTCAGATACCATGGATGGATGTATGTGGTGTAACTGACTATATCGTTATGAATTCGGCAGACGGCCGAATCCGGATTCGACTTTTGGTCAATTCATAATAGATGGCAACATATCAATTTCTTAACGGAGATCAGAATGATAACAGCATAATAAGTAATCAAAAGAGGGCGGCATACAGGGTTAGCTAACGGTGCATCGCTAGCGTAGGGCAGTGCGGTCAACGACGATAACCGTTAAAGCATTGATCCCTTGTTCTATAATTCAAAGATAATGCATGCGTAACATGAATTTTTCAAAAGCCGAATTTTTACCGGTGATCAGTGTGAAAAGTAAGCAAAACGCGGCATATACTGGGTTAGCTAACGGTGCGGTGCGGCGCAGTATGGTCGCCGATTATCACCGTTAAAATTGATATGTTGCCCCCTTGAGCTAAATCGGTAATCCCTTGTTCGCTAATTCAAAAATAATTCATGCGTAACATGAATTTACCAAATTCATAACGAATGTTCTAGATGGGAAGTTTTATATAAACCAATTCCAGAGTATTAGCATCTTAGCAAGTGTAGCCTATCTGCGATCTGCAATAGTTCAGCTGATAATTGGAGATAGTGAATTACCACGAGCTCCAACCCCACGGAGGCTACTGGTCCTGTGTATGGATAATTTTTCAAACATCAAGTCTCGTCGTTTCCATTTAACATGTTTAATAATGCTTCTGGTAGTTCTCAGGAGGAGCATTCGGGTTGTACGCTATATGAAAGAGAGAAGAAAAATGCATTATACTGAAATCAAGACTAATCTTTTCCGAAATAAATTGCTTAGAATTAATGATTAGAGGCAAAGATTATCACCACAATGCAAGAAGGGGCAGATGTCTAGAAAAATAGAAGTTACCTTTTCAATGCGTCTACCTGTTCAGTAATTCCCCCTGTTTGAGTGAACTCTCCCAATTACTCATCTAGCAGGGACCCTCGCCAAGCGCGGGTGTCCCGCTAGTCTTACTATAAATAGGGAAATGTATGTTTGTGGGTTTGTGGATATTTCCATGAAAGGCTCCGTCAGTTTAAATCAAAATATCACCAGATTAATACAGGAGATCGGAGACTATACAGAAAGAGCACGGAACTTTATTTAGTTGAAAACGGTCAAGAATTGGCCCCAAAATGAGTGAAAATATGATTAAAACCGGGGATTTTGGTTATAAAACTAGTTGCTAATCAAACGGGTACCTAACTTGCGCGGCGTCTCGTGCTTAATGCGCATAGCGCCATCGCGCGCGTAAACGACACAGAGCCACACATTTTTTACGTGGACAGTGGACATCATAATATGGAAAGGAAAAATACAAAATGGTACATGACGCTGGTACGGGGTTATGATAACGAGTGAACACGTCCGCAGACACGCTATAAGAGGACGTAAAAATACGGCAAGAAGATGTGTGTTTTGTAAAAAGTATATACCACATTAAAGTGGTACTAAAAATAAAAAAATAAAAGAAAGACAAAAAAGGTACGGGTACGGGTTTTATATGGGTTATGGTTTCAGTAACTTAATAAAAACGGGAGCAAAATAAAGAAGGAAAGAATGAAACTAATCAGGAAACGTAAGAAAAAAATCTAAAATAATAAACAAATCAGGAAGTAGAGGGAAAAAAGCTAGCATAATGAGAACAGAATTAAATAAATAACATGGAAGCTAAAAGGAAACGTAAGAAATGGGGTTAGGCCTCATTGAAATAAATAGCATGGAAACGAAAAATCACAAGCTAAAAACATTTTTTAATGGGAACAAAATAGGCAAATGTAGAAGAAACTGAAAAGAAAGAAAAGGAAATGTAAGAGACAGGTTTAGATAAATAAAATTTACCTTTCAATTATTCTACCTTTTCAGCAATTCCTCCTGTTTTAGTGGACATTCCCTTTTACTCATCAAGTGGGGACCTGCGCGAAGCGCGTGTGTCCCGCTATCTTATTATATAGCGAAATGTATAATATGACTTACTGACTATGTGACTCACTGACTTTGTGGGTGAGTAGATCCAAATGTCGCCAAATTCATACGGGAGATCGAGGAATATACGGTTATATACCGAGACGGCAATGACGAAATTTGGTTGAGTGCGGTAAGAATTGGCCTCAAAATCAGTAAAAATGTAGTAAATAAAATTTACTTTTTCAATGATTCTACCAGTTCAGTAATTCGCTCCCATTTACTCATCTAGCGCCGGGACCCGCCAGTTAAACCAGGCGGTGATGGAAGCGATATCGCCAATTTTGAGGTCGCCATTGGATTAACACATAATCATGAAATCTTCACAAATATTTCTAAATTTGTTATGTGGCGTCAAAGCAAAATTATCTTACTCTAAAACCGTTGGGGTACGACAATGTACCACACTGTACGCATGTTAATATTCCATTAGTAATTGCTAACCGTGTATTTGGAATGGGACTGTCAGCCCTGTATCTTCGCCAGCCTCGTACGTCACGTGTTGCGCTTCCTATGCCGCCTGAGTTAAACATAAACACCCAGTTGATCCCCCATCGGTCAGAACAAACATCGGTCAGAACAAACAATCATAAAAAATCCAATTATTTTGGGCAAATAATTTAGACACCGTTTTTTCCAACCCCACCATTTCACTTTGCACCCCCGCAAAAACTTTCCTGGTGCCACCACTGTGAAATAATTAACACCAATCAGGAAATGATGCTTAAAAATACAATTGTTATGAATACACCTGCCACTGAAATTAAAATATCTAAAAATAAGATGTCCCGTGCACTGTCAAGGTCAAAACCGATTTGGACCGATGCACATCACACAATAAATACCGTATACCACAAAAAATACAATTACAAATCTGAACTTTGCAAAGCTTTGTAAAGTTGAAATTTCCTTTTTCATTTCAATTTTTTTGTACAATTCATTTCAAACCTTTTTGAGAATGAATTGAAACGATGAAAAGGGTATTTTCCTCATAATTGCCAACTACTGTATATTTATGAAAGAGACATTGAATCCTTCAGCGTACAAGCTGTTTCAAAATGATTGGTACCCATAAATTCATTGAACATAATATCCAAATAACTGGTAGATTAATTGTATAACAAGTCTTTAACTATACTATACATTCTGAATATTTCAGGAGTATCTAATGTTACATGAATGCAGAATGGTAGAGACAGGCTTTTCAGAAAACATAAAAATCGATGACTACCAAGCATTTTGATACAGCCTGTATTACACAAAATAAGCACAATTATTTGGAAATTTTTTCAGTTTATGTGTCATTAGTACTATTAAAATGTACTGGGGAAGATTGGAAAATTTTTAGTTCATAGGACTACGTGTAGTTCTGGATATTTTCCCAAAAAGGCCTACAATCTTCAAATTGACTCAATTCATAATAGTAATGTATTCTGTTCCCATTCCAGATGAACTAATATTTTTGAATTGAAAAATAATCAATCATTGTGAATTTTAACTTTTATGCCCAGTTAAATGTCGTACTAAAGGATTGTAGGGAGTATATAAAACGGGGACCCCGAAAACGGGGACCCCAAAACGAGGACCCCGAAAACGGGGACCCCTAAAATCACCCATAAAGCTACTGACAAATTTCTAGGGGTCCCCGTTTTTCAACTTTGGGGTCCCCGTTTTACAGATTGACCCAGGGTAATCTGTAAAACGGGGACCCCAAAAACGGGGACCACTATTTTTTCACTCTATTTTAGGACTGATGAGTCTCCAAATCTCGACAAAATATTCACCATGGATATACTAATATTACAAATGTAATTTATGAAAGTAGTAAGCACTTCTTATATAATTGTCCAATATACACAATTTTGGGGTCCCCGTTTTAGGGTCCCCGTTTTACAGATTGACCTAGGGTAATCTGTAAAACGGGGACCCCTAAACTGAGGACCCCTAAAATCACCCATAAAGCTTCTGACAAATTTCTAGGGGTCCCCGTTTTGGGGTCCCCGTTTTACAGATTACCCTAGGTCAATCTGTAAAACGGGGACCCTAAAACGGGGACCCCTAACATTTTGTATATTGGACAATTATATAAGAAGTGCTTACTACTTTCATAAATTACATTTGTAAAATTAGTATATCCATGGTGAATATTTTGTCGAGATTTGGAGACCATCAGTCCTAAAATAGAAAAATAGTCCCCAGTTTTTGGGTCCCTGTTTACAGATTACCCTGGGTCAATCTGTAAAACGGGGACCCAAAAACGGGGACCCCTAAAAATTTGTCAGAAGCTTTATGGGGTGATTTTAAGGGTCCCCGTTTTTGGGGTCCCCGTTTTACAGATTACCCTAGGTCAATCTGTAAAACGGGGACCCTAAAACGGGGACCCCAAAATTGTGTATATTGGACAATTATATAAGAAGTGCTTACTACTTTCATAAATTACATTTGTAATATTAGTATATCCATGGTGAATATTTTGTCGAGATTTGGAGACTCATCAGTCCTAAAATAGAGTGAAAAAATAGGGGTCCCTGGGTCAATCTGTAAAACAGGGACCCCAAAGTTGAAAAACAGGGACCCCTAGAAATTTGTCAGTAGCTTTATGGGGTGATTTTAGGGGTCCCCGTTTTCGAGGTCCCCGTTTTGGGGTCCCCGTTTTCGGGGTCCCCGTTTTATATACTCCCGAAGTAGGTCCCCGTTTTATATACTCCCATTGAAGTATGTTTCATCTTGCAAAACAACTACTAACATTTTCCTTATTCCTTATTTTCTGACATCGCTTGTATTATAGTCAAAGTGGCTACCGACCTTTTTATTTAATGTAGACCTAATACACCTAATTTCGTATCTCACTCAAACTTATTTGAAGTATACATGTAACAACAAAAAGATTAGTCACGAGTTTCAGTTAAAAGGCGTAGTGGATGTACTATGACGGATTACGTATAACAACTCATAAGACATAGCCTATCAAGGAGGGGCCTGTTCGACGTCGAAGTGACGTCATAATCGGATTAACTACCATAGCAATAGATTAATACAATTTTTTAATAGATTGTATTTGTGTATGTCAGCAAACATAGATTGAATACAATACCGCTCTTTTCAAAGATACTTATCTTACAGGTGCAAGTGATCAGCCTTTCTTTGACATCTATGGTTCAATGCATCGGTACCGCGTAAACGTTGTAGTGCGGGGCGATATAGTCAAAATTGTATTCATCTATTGCTATGATAGTTAATCCGATTTACTACGTCACTTCGACAGCGATAGTATTGTCACGCTTCAATAACGTTATCGATCATAGGTTTTTTACTCGCATCCGCACCAGTACACTGGTTGAATACGATATGACGTACGTATCCGCTAAGTGCATCTACTCCACCTCTAAACTAAAACTCGTTAGGCATACTGATACATACGTGGTGGTTGGTCCAATGGTGGATATGATGAGGTGGTTTGAAGTTGCACATTAGGCTGTGGTTGAGACTGAACATACTGCACAGTTTGCACAGTTTGCACCTACATATGTGATGAAACAAGCACGTGATCATTTTGTGATATTTGCCCTTCCTAAATAAGATACAGTATCTAGCATCTTTAATATAAACAAAGACCTATTCTTTTGGAAAATGATCTGTTTTAAAGGTGTTTTTTTTAAAGATTGCACATTAAAAGAATCACGGTTGACAAATTATTGTAAGATCTTATACTGTAGTTGTGGGGATATTAAATCGGGAGATCTTGCAAATGTTTTGGCAATGAACAGTGAAAACATTGTACACATACACCAAAATATTGAAATCAATTCTAATCTTTTTCACACCCAATTATCAAAAATAACATAAAATGTTAAAAGAGCCGTTCACTGAAGACTGCCCTTTATCTTCTGAAAACCAGCAGACCTCGCCTATTTGCTAAATTTAAAGGTTTGGTGGCCGTAAAAGAGCCGTCTACTGAAGACCGCCCCTTGTCAACAGAAAACAATATTTGACAATCGCATAGTGTCCATTTTTTGAGAAGATATATAAAAATGTATATTCAGGGGTAAAATCTACTTTTTAATGTAAGTCGATTTCTTCACTAAAACAGGACTACATTTTGAAAATCAACATGCGTGGATGCCCGTTTACATCTGCCCGCCCAGTAAATTAATGAATGCAAACAATAATTAAATGCCCTAGATCATTACTTAGCAGACTTACAGTTGTTGAAGAGGCGTTTGATGTCGATGAAGAACAACATACTCCTTGGCAGCAAATGATAGACCCAGCTAATGCCACAATGATCTCAACCACTATCGAGATGACAAGCGCAACGTGCATACCATAGAAAATCTCGATCTGTGTGTGAAGAATACAATATTATTATAAGGCCAAAAAGTTTGTCTCAGAACCCCGCGCATAGCTTTTAAAATACGATTTAGCGCGTAGCGCAACGCACCAGTGATTTTTTTATGATAAAACCATCGTAGTTTCCAATACAAATTACATTTTGGCACAAAACCACATACGATAATTTCTGGTAAAATGTCAAAAATAAATACTGCAAGAACTGTATCACATCGTTCGCTCTGAAAATACCGATCTTTAAAACAGCATGCAAGTAACAGATCTGCGAACATTATACAAGTTTGCCGACCTGTTACGGGTCTTATGAGAAGGGGTCACATTTACGGGTTCCTACCTGTGGACAATCCTCATCATCATATCCATTATCTCTGCACTTGTACGCAATCGCCAAAATACTATCAAATATTAATGGAGGAATTGCAAAAACGATAGATATGATCGAAAACGCCATGTATGTACCAATCTGAAGGAGAATCAAGAACGAGTGTATTATGAATTTGCAAAAATGTTTATTTTTATTTATTTATTTATTTATTTATTTATTTATTTATTTATTTATTTATTTATTTATTTATTTATTTATTTATTTATTTATTTATTTATTTATTTATTTATTTATTTATTTATTTATTTATTTATTTATTTATCTTTTTATTTATAACTTACCAAACAACCATTGCCCTTCTTTGATGCAGTACCAAGACTTCCAGACACAATGAAAAACTTGAGAAGAAAATTGAAACAAGTAAAATAACACAACATGCTCAAAGGGTATACTTCAAAAGCATTCAAACCAAAGGATATTAAAGCCGTAACATTTGCTGAGGAGGACGCCCTCAAGTTTCTGTTTTTAATTTTTTTTTTCTGTTGATTGTAATGTACTTTTGTAAACTAACATATCATGCAAAAATCAAAATAACTTACCACTCCAGCTATCATAGGCAAAAAGGCGACACCAAAAACAGTAAAAACAAGACCGAGAAAGAGACTACCACCATCTATGTGGTCTTCAATGGGTAAAATTCCAGGAAAAGAAAGTACGCCAAATGTAATGGTAGCCACTCCGCACACTAGCTGAATAGCCCCAGTAACCTTTCCCCCAGTCTGGTTATATCCATGAGATCTTGACTGAGGTTGGTTAGACGCTGGAGACTGGACAATAAACTGTTGAGGCGGCTGTTGTTGCGCCATGACATGCAATTTTGACGAAACTGACAAAATAAATATTATTTTTTAGTATGAAGCTCGTGGTGACCCTTATTAATTATAGAATACCCTTTTTAATAGAACTCTTACATTCCTCACGGATCAACCTGGGTAAACAAACAAACAAACTAACTATAAATCCTAACCCTAATCCTAAACCTTATCCCTAAGTCCCTAACCTTAAATCATATCACCTAACCTTAGACAGACAGTGCCAAGGGTATAGAAGTTGGTCGACGTCATGGACGGTGCCAATTGAATACACCAGTCACAAAAAGAAACTCGTCAGTTATTAGTCATCTTTGCTGTTCAACAATCTGATAATTTTGGATTATTCTGAAATATGAATTTTGTTAATTGGACTTTGCCTTTTCATTTGACACCCTGTTCATGAAAATCGAACAAGAATTGACCAAGATATGCGCATCCAAAGCCTCAAATTCCAAAATCAAAAATTTACTGGGAACGCATCGTTCCCAGTACACAATGTAACATGCACAATTGCATCGTTAAAATTGCAAGTTTTCATTTTGAGGTTTGAGGGAGGCGCATATCTTGGTCAATTCTTGCTTGATTTTCACGAACAGAGTGTCAAATGAGGAAACAAAGTCCAATTAACAAAATGTATTAATCCAAAATTATCAGGTTGTTGAACAGCAAGGATGACGAGTTTCTTTTTGTGCCTGGTGTAGGTACACTCAACTTCAAGAACCCACAAAATCAGAATGTTAGGTAAACGTTCAAAATGCTTTTACTGCAAAAGCTTAATCATGATCATAACAAAACGCAATTTTATAGTGAGAATATCAACGGTAGGCCTGTAATGTATTATGTTTAAAAGCATTATAATGATATACCGTATAAGCTTCGATCACGCGTATAGAGTTTAATCTTTTACCACACATTTGGAGGTGAATCTTCTATCGTACATTTAGGTTTGAATCTTCCACCGCACATTTAGATTTGAAGCTTTTACTCTGCGCATAGTGTTTAATGGTTTACTGCGCATTTAGACTTTTAGAGAATCTTCTACCACACATCTAGAGTTGAATTATTTACCACATATTTAGAGTTTAACCTTTTACCACACATTTAGAGTCGAATCTTCTACCGAACATTTAGATTTGAATCTTCTACCACGCATTTAGATTTGAAGCTTTTACCCTACGCATAGAGTTTAATCATTTACTAGTTTAGAGTTTTATCTTCTATCACACATTCAGAGTTGTATCTTCTACCCGGGCTTCTACCACGCATTTAAATTTGATCCTGCTACCAGAGTCATACCAATATATAAGTTCTATATTATTATAACATAACTAATAATAATAATACCATTATCATACTTACCTTTTAAATAAATCCAAAATAATTGCGCGAATTGTTAATCCAATTTAAGATTGCTGATGTGATCGTCTGCCTGGTATTATAGTGACAACAGCGATGATACATGCCTATAAGCTTTCAAGTTCATTGTTCAGCTACAACTTTAACAAAATACTATACTTATAATTACTACGCATGATGAGTCATTATTATAGAGTTATATGGGTCAGTGAATTTGGTACGGTCCTTTGCTGGCATTTACCTACATGTATATACTTTTCTGGTTTTGAAAAATAATGATCAGGAATAAATATAGATAGATCCGCAGGAATTTTATCGTTATGATGTCATAATATATATGCCACGGATTGCAAGTCATTATTAATATTATAGAGTTCATAAGACGAAACTGGACAACTATGTTCAGTATGGACTTACAATGGATAATTGATTTTAAAGTCAATGGTTTCGGACAGTGACGTAGATTTCATTTTAACATGCAGGGGTTGGAAATTTTTTCTTGAAGTATTGTGAATTCAGCACCTTTTGGCGACAGAATAAGTTCACCCTCCCCTTTGGTCCATGACTAGGACTGTATCAATCAAACTGTTTCATTATTACGTTTCCTGATTGTCCGTCATTCTTCCGTTGGCAGTCAGTCCGTCCAACGTCCGTCCGAGCTTGTGAGCACAATTTCTTGATATAAATGCGTATAGTGGTGTGATTTGGTAGAACAGGGATGAAGAAAGTGATTTCTTCCACACGTTTTTCTATTTTGAATTTGTTCTATTTTTGCACCATATATTACCATTTTAGCTTCAATATGGCAAACCTTTCTCGCACTTCGCGCATTTGTACCAGGGGGAAGGAGTAGATGTGTTTGCGTGATATGGGTGACTTTTGATAATTGATTTATGGTGGGTCTTGGGCCACAGTAAGTGGTCAGAGAATTCCTGTAAAAGCTTATAAAGCATGCTGAGGCGTGCGGATTAATGACTCAAGGGCAAAATCACACGAATGCAGAACAATAATACACTGTTTGATTAAGTTAACAAAATCTGAATCTTTAATGAAAAGTATAATATGATTTACAATGATTCTGCAACATAAACATATAATGTACTATATGTATTCACTTTATAAATCACTCTAACGCTTATTACTTATCCGACAGTCTTCTTCTTGCAGATTACAAAGTTCTGTTGCACTCAATATTCCGGACAACTGATGTATATTCCTAATTCAAACTTGTCCTGCGAAGATCACTGTTCAGCGGAAGTCTACTGTAGACTTAAATTTATATATCCTTTGCGTATAAAATCCTCGCACAGATGACAATTTCCAAAATGGCGCTGCTTTAACCAGTCAATCATTTTCTCCAGGAAATATGCTTTTTTTTCTGCACTGATCCACTTTATTGACCAGACCTTTATAAACCAGACTCCAGCAAGTCGACAGAAGGATATTATTCCCTTGGGGAGGACGAACACTTTCATGTGCTCAAAATCTCCTTCATTATTGCTGTATAAATAGCCCATTATTTGGCTATGCAAAATAACTGGCTCACAGGTACTTCTATTTTGAAGATACATATATTCCTTTTCTTTATATACTAACAAAAACCCTAAATAGCTAATGGATTTTCATCTTGTGCAATGCAGTGAACATTCTGGTAAATGTGGGGATTTCCCGTGACATTAATAAATCTTGAATGAATCGAATATTGTAACCAATTGTTCCCCTAAAACATGTCATAACACACACACTCTTGCATGATTACTTGAAAGGTGGTTTGCATTTCTCATGAAATAGCTTTAAATTGTGAACAAAGTTAAATGATCAAATTAAATTACTCAGGACACATCACACTACGCGCTCGCTATCTTCATACAAGATCTGGACCATTCTGATTATATCTCATGGAATTCCTTAACTAGCCATAATTCTCCACATGCTTTCTCGATGCATGCAGTCAAATGCTTTTTCGAAGTCCACAAACGTAACATAATAAAGTTGACTGCCATTCTACAACTTGCTCAATTATATTCGGCAAAACAAAAACCTGATCTAGTGCACTTCTTCCACTTCCAAATCCAGCCTGTTCGTCTCTCGATCACAACTTGTTGTTTACCCCATCTGACCATCTCTAATTCGAACTATAAATATAAATATCTCTTCCAAATACTTTTGTTGGGACAGAAGTCAACATAATCCCTAGGCAATTTAATACCACATTGTGTGAGATCCCCTTTTTTGATAACTTGGCAATAGGTTTTTCCAGTTGAAATCCACACTATCCCTATGGAAGAATTTGGAAATACCTTCCACAGGAGTATAGGTTTTTAAATTATAATTGGTCAGAGTCACTCAGAGTTAATCATTTTGAAACCCATACTCCCCCTGTATTATATCTTCAGCTACATCTTTCACAACTGGAGTGAGCATTACTTCAGTAATTCAAATTGATTGGTGGGAATTTTACGGCAGGGCACTTATAGGTTGCGCCTAAAATTCTACTCGTCAAGGGAGCCCATAGCGCCATTAGGCCGCATCTTTACGGTATTGTAATACGGTATTACAATATCCAAAATATCTTGAAATGATTATTTATCACTACTTCAATTTAAACGTAGACACCCACAGAGGAGAGAGAAAACAGAGCCCGTACCACCAATCAAAGTCTCCGCATCATCCGCATCATCCGATAATAAGGATCTATTGTTCCATGAAATGCGACAGGCGAGACTGCTACGCAATTACCGCGTATTTTCATGGTCTATCGCGTAATCGCGAAAGCACGCAACGCTCTATCGCGTATACGCGAAGGCACGCAGCGCTGGCGTGATTGTTTGACACGGCACGATCGAACAATCGGCCGTCGTGAATATGCGAGAACCAGTCACCGTATACAATACACGGGACCTTTGACTGGTGGTACGCTCTCTGTTTTCTCTCTCCTCTGTGTAGACACCGCAATCAACTGAGGTTCAAAGTTCAGTCAATTATGACTTCGTTGTGTATAGAACATTTTGTTATTGTCGAAAATGTGTACATTAGTACAGGATACAGGTACATATATTGAATAATGGCGGGCAAGGTAAGCTTTTGCTTTAATCAAATTATGTCTTCTCAACTCATCAATTGGCGTGCAGGTTTACTATCTTGTGGTTATTATTTTATGCACCATTTGGTTACCTTTATACGCTGGCGAAGTGACGTAGTTAATCGCTACCATAGCAGCTCATAGCAATAGATGAATACAATTTTGACTATATTGCCCCGCACTACAACGTTCATGCGGTACCAATGCATTAATGTCAAAGAAAAGCTAAACGAGCATCTAGCGCCATCTGTAAAGAAAGTAATCATACTTATGAGACCATTTTTGGACCATAATGTACCCAAGGACCAGTGATTGCACTGACACAATTTCATCGATATAGCTCTTTCACTTCTGGGTGATTTCAAAAACACTTTTTGAAACCGGCCTCGTATGTCCATGAAAGATCCGTTTTGAGTATTCAAGCCTTTAATATGATTTCATATAAGTTTAGTAGTGTGGATCTGTTGTCTGAAAGGAATCATAGAAAAGATTCGTGAGTAAAATATTTACTGATGCAATGATACAAAATAACATTCAGGAATATCAGTAATTCTCTAATTGTTTTGATCATTTAAAATCTGCAGCCGGTTTTATACTCTTACTTTGTTAGTTCCTGTGCCTGGAGAGTCCGAATAGGTTAGTCTTATTCATTTGTAAAATTATGTCGTTTTGGTGATTATTTATTTTTAATTATTCTCGTTATTATAATAATTATTATTATTATTATTTGATATTATTATTATTCGTGTTATTATTAGTGTTATTATTATTATTATTATTATTATAAATAGCGAGTTAGGGCATTCAAAAATGCCTTAACTCGCGATTTGTAAGTTGACTAGCAGTTAAGGCATATGCCCTAATTTTCACTTCCGTGTATCTCACGTAATCTCTATTATTTTTCATTCATGTTACTTCTGCCAACTAATGTCATTATCTTCGCAGATTTTATCTTGTATTTGTAAGGTTTTTTACAAGAAATTAGGAAGAAAGAATGTTTTATTAGAAAATGCGTATTAAATACTATTTACGTTCAAAGTATAGACGGCGACTTAGGGCATTCATATGAAATTCGATGATATCATTAAAAGTGGCCTTTATTATTGAGAAACTACGATACAATATATTAACTTGAGCGACTGTAAATACTAATTGTGTGTAAAAATGTCACAAAAAATCAAATTTGATTATAAAAGGTTTTATTTGTCTGTCTTTGGGATGATGTTGTTATCAATAACTCCCGATATTTTGTGTCGCCAAATTGATGATTTCGAAATTCCCGTACTGCCGTAATATTTTCATGGGGCCTAATTTTTATGTTTTTGCATAAACATTTTTTTTTTTTTCAATCATTTATAAAATTTATTTTTGTAAACATTTTTGTAGAATTTTAAACATATGCAATGGCTGTAAAAGCATCTAGAATTCATTTCAAATTAAACAGCGAAATCCTCAATCAATTAAGAACGTATACAATAGTCAACCCGCACCCGCCATGTTATTTGGATAGATCCGTTCGACGTCACGTTCTGAATCAGAAGTACTGATCTCTACACACCTCAGAAGTCGCTGCTCAGTGGCATAAATATCTCCAGGATACATCATGCATGTACATGTGTATGTACGGACATGGCGACTTCAAATCTGTAACCATGTATAGATTTGATTTAAGCAAAGTAAGTATACACCTTGTATATTTTAGCTTTAAAAAACAAATAACAGCAACACACACTGCACATGAACTGCACCAGTGTGTACAGTATGGCTTTACTTATAATTGTTTTCATAAATTCATGGTTTTAGTTTCACCGGCATGCATGCGTCATAGTCTATCTACCTCGAGACACTGGCACTAGCTTTGAAGTTTAGCGTGTTCCGCGTCAGAGCGTTACATGGTGCGTGTACATACTTTTATGCGGGCATCAATGTGCCGCATAAAATTATGTGCACACAACTTAACCACGCTAAAGCTGGTTTCATACTACCCTGCCGCTTGCCGCTGAGAGGCGTGGCGGACGCGCATTGCAAACAAACGGACACAATCAAGGCTTGTCAATGGTTGAACGCCTGCCGCTTGCCGCAGTGGCAAGCGGCAGAAAACTAGTGCCGTCGTCGCGATGCAGTTGGCAATTAAGGCTAAGCTATTTGTTTGAGGGAGTTGAGATTTAAAAGCATATCTCAAATTATTCCACTTGTTCATGTTATTGGTCATTGGGAATTAAGGCCGTCAGCCTTTCGCCATCTTGTGGGTACAAATGATACGCGCGTGTTCATGCGTGCCGGACACTACGCGCAGGGCGCAGCTTGCCATGAAACTGTTATCATGCATCATCACGCATGGAGATCGAAGGACCATCGCAGCATGTACCCACAACACAATATGGCGGCATATGAGTATGACGTCACGCTGACAGCCTCTATTGAATGAATGCAGCTTTCAACAGCTGTACACAATCCAACTGCGATCCTATATCGCGTATTTCAAACTACAACACGAGCAGTCGAGCGCACAATGGATACCAACATTACCATACAATACCAACCAATCATGAGTGCATTGGCATGGATGGGTCCGCGTTAGGCATGAACAGTCGTACATGATGGCGTATATCGCGCAGTGTACGCACAAATTTGTCACGCTATGCCTATGTCAGGCTGTGTTCATTCAATTGGAATAATCTGTAAAGCACATGAAGGCTAATAGGCCCGAGCATCACAAATGTCATGTTCTCTAGACCTAGTATATAATAGGCCTATTTTGCAGTAAACATTTGACGAGCACGTACTACCAACCATGATGTTGCAGAGTCAGAGCCAAAAGCGTGTACGGTGCAAAGTTCATTCATAAATTTCCACTCTGCAACAGCAGATTGCCTCATAGCTCAGCAGCAAACAGGGCAAGTGCATTTCAATGCAGTAATTACGCCATCGCCATGTAGGCCTACGGTTAAAATATGTGCTCGTCAAAGGTTCACTGCAAAAATATTATAGGGACTACTTTTCACCTTAGGGAGATAATTGGAAATATATTATATCAATCATGCATAAACAAAGTTTGCTGACTCAAGCTTGCCTTGTGCGTATGCATACTGTATGTAGGCCTGGCCTAGAGTGGGGTTTTGAGTACGGTACTAGTCTAATGTGCATCATGTTCAACACTGTTCATGTCACGTCCGTGATCCGTCTGATAGTGATGTCGTTACAGTGGGCTGTAAGCGCGCTGAGAAACCACCCTTGATGTGTGCATGTACGCTCTGTGCGATTAACATTATGTGTGCGAAGTGTAAAATTCACCAAAGTATGCGCATTTACACAACACGCAATTAAGCACAATTCGTGACAGGTGCTGTGCCTACAGCCTACTTGATACATTTATGGCGTGCAGAGAACGCGCATTAAAAGGGCATTTTGTGATCCACAGCCTCATCCACCCACTATTCTCAAAAAAAGTTGTGATTTTTATACCACTCACTGCACCTTTGGCTACATGTTTGGGGCTGTGCAATAATTATGAGCCCTGGGGAGGGTAAAATTGGGGGAGGCAAGAAATTTTTGGTGAGTCGAAAGGGGGGGAAGCAATTTTTGGCAAAGCTGAGAGGGGGCAAGAGATTTTTGGCACGCGTTCTTGGGGCGCCTTTTAAATAAAACGCTCTAAAAAGGCGTAGGGAAACTGTACGGAAACGCTTAAATATGGTCATTTTCACGGTAAAGGGTGTAACTTTGGATTTTTAACATTTTAATCCGTAGTGTTCTAATAAAGCCACAGAATTCCATAATTTTTGGCCACATAAGTCATCTAGTTAGCAGCTACCTTGGGTAGCATAAGACATGGTCTCAGCTTTGAAGCAGGTTTCACTGCCAAAGTGTGTAAAAATTCACTCCAGAGTGAAAATAGCTATGTTTAATTTCTAAGGTGTCTTTTCTAGGGTAAAATTGTTTGTAGAACATGATTTTTTGTCAAAACACGCATCGTACATCGTTTTGCTACAAAATGTTGATTTGTGGCGATTTTGCCCGAAAAATGCACTTTTGGGTGACAAAATTTTCACATGCCAACTTTGTATACTCATAGAGTCTACAATATACATAGATATGGCCCTTTAAAATGTTAACATATCAGCTGAGGGTACTATTTGATGGATTCAAGTATTTGTTTTGTGATTGACTTAATCATTTGTGTGCCAGAATCATTCAAATATGACATGCCTCGTGACAATTGACATGCCAAAATAAGCTGTTTTCTGCAAAAAAATTTATTTGAAAAATCATAACTCTTGATAGGAAGGTGCTACAGTGATGGTTGACCTACCAGTCTATGCAGTATTGCATGGGCTTTCATTTGATACCTAACTTTGTTCATTTTAACTAAGGGAAAAACTTGCAAAAAAAAAAAATGTTTCCCCTACCCCTTAAAATTTTGATGTGTGTAAAAATTCCGCCATTTATAAAAATCGGGATTACAAGAAAACTACAAGAGCTATAGGCTTGAAAAACTAATCAGTTATGCACAGTATAAGTTCCTACTTGGGTATAACATTAATATCTTTCCATTCCTTCTCAATTTTCTTTTCTAATTTTTTTAACAATTTGTGACATCTGTAAATTACGTAAAATTTGGCATTTCGAAACATCGTAAAAAAAAAAATATGAGGCGACATGTTTAAAAACTAATCAGTTATTCCCATGATACAGTACTACAGGGATATAGTACCAAACTTGTGCTAAAATGCATATTTTTTTAGTTCTAATTTTTTTAACAAATTGACTCGCCACCCCATTTTTGAGCAATTAGTACCTGTAATATTGCGCAATCATGTGACCTATATTCAATGTGTGTGCACCAATCAGATGTCAGACTTGCACTACAACATGATGTGAGCCTTGCAGAGCCTTTATAAGTGTGCTAATAGAGTTCAAATATGTTGTGATGATGTTGTCACTTATGGATCTCATATTTGTATTTCCGTCAAAAGCATATGCCTCTACTGTAATGCTCATATCAGGAAAACAATGACAGATTGTGCATTTCTGACTTCAGAAATGAATTCTGCACAAAATTTCAGTCTAGAAAACATATTTAAAACAATATTTTTGGAAACTTTATATTTTGCCATTTTTGGCAGTCAAACCTGCTTCAAATCTGAAACCGTGTCATAATCAGCTTTGGGAGTTACTGCGTTCAGTTTTAGCAGGCTTAAATGTACACAAGTTTAATATTGCCATTTTGAAAAACTATAAAAAACTGTAACATTTTTGTAAAACCCTGTGTTTTCTTCAGTTAGTTCATGGATAATTTTTCTTATCCTGAAAGTACAGTCATATGTTCAGTAAACACTGCCACATTAGATTTAATTGTGAACGGCCCTGTATTTTTGAGAACCGGACTTCGATATTTGTCGTTTGGAGGCTTCATTTTCCGTTAACAATTGTTAACAAACTTTGTGGGTGTAGCTTTGGTTCATAATTCTTGGTTATTTCTTCGCTTCTTCTTGATTTATAACAGTTGTTATCTTAACTTGAAATGGGTAACAAAAATTAGCCGATTTGCAAGCTTTTAAAATTTTTATAAAATCTTGACTTCAAAGAGCCGTTTTTCCGTTAACTTTTTTGAAGCCTCCGAAACAAACTGTTCAGCAAGCTTGTGCAAATATAAATAAAAGAGCTCATCAAATCTATTTATCAAAATGTAGCAAAGTAGATCCTCAAGTCACATGTTTTTAAATCGTGGAGATATATATCACCGCTTGAAAATGGGACCCAATACAAACTTTCCGTTAACAATTGAAGCCTCCAAACAAATGAAGCCTCCAAACAACAGTAAACTTAATTATCATCTATGCATCTAAATTGGTGTGTTTCATACTGATATCTGCATTGTAATTATTACTTGATATGTGCAGAATGTCATAAATTTAAAAAAAAATTGACATTATGGTTAATGTTTGAAAAATATACTGATAACTTAAAAAGACTGTTTCGGAGGCATAAAAAGAAAAAAACACCATACTTAACAAATGGGTGAAAAAAATTAATGTGTGATAAATCTACAATATCTGCCGTGATAGAATCATTGATTCAATACACACAAGAAAATAACAGCTTAGATGATCCCAACACTGTTGTTTTCAAAAAACTACTTCTGCAATGTTTAACAATTGTTAACATGAAGCCTCCAAAACAAAAAAAAATGACTTGCTGTGATAATTTAATTTTGTCACAACTGAAATTCAATACTTAGAAGCAAAGCATGAAAATTGGTAATTGTGATATTTTTACCTATTTTTTATGTCAACTTGTAGTAGTTAGCTAAATATTTTACTTTTATGATCACCTGTGTTGTTAACTGAAGCCTCCGAAACACAAATCGCTTGAATTGCCAATTCTAAAAAATAACTCCAATTTCTGTGAAACTTGGCTGGGAGGTTCCTTTCATCAAGTAGTATTTGTACATGAAGTTAGACATTCAAATTATTTTAGGAACCCAATTAAAACTTAAAAAATATGTTTAAGGTTTGGAAATTTCCATTGTAAATGACACTTGATGTTAAAAATTTTCAAAACTGCAATTACAAACATAGCAAAACATGGTATAAAATTTAACTTATCTGTTGACTTACTTTGGAATGGAATTTCACATGTATTCCAGCTTTCATGTCAAAATTTTCTGAGGTTATGTAAAATACATTTTTTCTTAGATTTTAACCAAAATGTTATGCAAATGTCAAATTTTTTATTAGAAATCAAAAGGTTTAAGCCTTGAAACATTATTTTACTTGAATTTAAGTTGCTTCTATGCATGATTTCAGTAAACAAACATATTTAAGTGGTTTGAAATTTTGACCCTAAAAATCAAAAGTTACACCCTTTACCGTGAAAATGACCATCATGCTCGCTACGCTCGCAACATGTATAGACCATTTAAAGGGGGGGCAAAGATTTTTTGGCAGGCTGAGAGGGAGGGGGCAACCAAGTTTTGGCAGGCCGAGAGAGGGGCAAGCGATTTTGGCGAGCCATTTGAAATGTTACCCCCGGCCTCATAATTATTGTACACCGGGATTGCACAGCCCCTTATGTACCAAAAATTTCTTGCAGATTAATTTGTTTAGCAAAAATATCACCAAATTTGAATTTCCTTCGAACTGGTATGTACCAGAACGAAATTACAACAGTGGCCTATGGAGCAGTGCAGTGTAATACACTAAATCATGCATATAAACTCGCAAACGCATAAAATTGGAATCAACTGAAATTTTGGGAATAAGCTTTTTCAGAGATATCTATTGAAAATGTCATAAAAAGAGGATGCTAGGATCACAAAATCCTCCTTTAATGTAAGTTGACACGCACAGTGACAATTAAAAAGACAAATATTTTTTTTGCTAATTATTTAAAGCTCTCAAATTTTGGAAGATTAAAAAATTAATTAATTAAAAATGCACTCAGTAAAGTTAGATATTCATAAAAAATATATATATATTTATGTAATGGGTTTGAGCACTCTAAATTCCAAAGTTAGTCACTTGTATAAAAGTAGGCTAAACTTGTTATAGCAATATTGTAAAATATGATGAGTTAGCCCCCCATTTTATTTGTCAAAATTCGATTTTTACACAATTTACATAATAGCAAGTTGGTGGTGCGCGCCTTAGACATTTGGCTACGGGCTGCGGATAGCAAGGACAATTTTCAGAAAAAAACAACACCATGTTGTCATCAAAGTTTCACCAGTTTTCTATAACATGGCTAGAAAGAAATTGCCCCATTTTGCACTACAGAAGAAGAAGAGCTGAACCACTGCCCTTTTTGATTTGATTAATACCCAGTTATGTGAGTAAAGACACGAGAATTCATCTGGTTTAGCTCTGACAATTCAACTTGTAGGCTAGAAAATAAAAAATCTGGTACATGTATCTAATGAATAGTTTACATCCAAAAGCAACCAAACTTGAGCCAAATCTCAATATGAGAGCTTGCATGTAATGGTGGTATTCAAGGTCAAAGGTCATTTGAGGTCAACTTGTAAATAGGCTGAAAAGGATGATTATTACTTGTGTTTACATTGTCCGACGACGCCCGGCGGAACTTGGCCGGAGTAGCGGTAGGCGTTGCCAGGAGTAGTGGCAGTGTGAACGATGGTCAGCGTAAGTTCCGCCAGGCGCAGACATCGACGATTTACTCCTGACAAAAGTGAGGAGTAGCAAGCTGGGTGTACCCTCCGCCAGGTGTAAGTTGCAATGTAAACACTGCTACTCCTGACACCCGTGTAAGTTTCACCTTTTGTTGGTCGGAACTAAGACATTACATATTGCGTGGTTGAAAAAGGTCACAGAAACACGTACTGGAAGTGGTAGTCGATGTTTACACCGACCAGAAGTGAATGCTTGGTGGATCGGCGTAGTGCTAGGAGTAGGCTAGGTGTGGACACGCTGTAGGAGTAGCGAAAATATTTGTGGAATTTTTATCATTGTTAGCGTAACTTTACGCCGGGAACACGTTGAATTAGTGGACATGCTTGTAAGTCCTTGTCAACTTCCAGTACATGTATATAGGCCTTATAGGGGTCAGCAGGAGTAACATATTTCCTTTTTCGTAGCAGAATTGGGACTAGGATCATATGCATCTCTTAAAACCTGTGACTAAAACTGTTGAACATTGCTTTAATTGCCAAGTAATAGGAATAGATCTTTTATTTTATTACACAGGAGTGTAAAATTTAATTCTTCATTTAAATATTCTTTGTTAATTTGTATTTTTTGATTTTACAGCTAGAAGAACCTTAATGTAGAAGGAAAGTATATAGAGAGCTTTTTTCCGAAATGGCAGTATATCACAAGTAACATTAAGTTACAGACTTCGAGGTTTCCAGAGGTAAGAAATTGAAAAGCAAGCCAGTATTGCAGTTGGGGCAATCTCTCCCCGGGCAATCTCTGTGCTCCCTGATACTAATGTAGATTCCATATCATGTTGGAGCGATGGGAAAAGGTTAAAGGTCATTGGACCTCGACCATTGTCCCAAATAGGGGACAATTGGTCATTAAGACTAAAAGTCATTAAGATTTATATTATCAATTTCTGATTCGCATCTCAAAGAAACTTGCCATGAAAGAAAAAGGAGTTATGTTGTTCGTACAATCAACTATAATTTTTGTTGACATAATTATAGGCCTAAATCATGTACTTCACCATGTTAAAAAATTCACCATGTTATTTGAATTTTATATTGATTTGGGCAATGATACCAAGGCAGACAGAAAGTCAAATGACAGGAAACTTTGGTGCCAACTTGGGAGGCTTTAGCCCTGCAGTCTCGGGTCCCTGCACTCCGTGCATCCGCTGGGTATTCATGCTTGTCGGTGAACTTTAAAACACCCCTTTTGCATCTCATTTCGCAAGTTTTAGGGAAAAACACCCTTTTTTTAGCGATTTCGCGAATTATTTGCCCTTCGAAAATACCCTATTTTCGCTAAAATACTGAACGATATTTCTAATATGCCCTTTTCTGGCAAAAACGCGTATAGGCTTCTCGACGAAAATACCCTTTTTTTCAATTTCGCGAACAAGTGGTTTGAAAAAGCACACCTTTTTTGTGTGTTTCGCGAATCGCGTTTCTTCATCTGAAAACATCCCTTATTTCACGAAATTTTCGACGAGCATGAATACCCGCGGATGCACGGAGTGCAGGGACCGGGCCTGCAATGGGCTGAATACGGCTGATGATGATGATGAAATCAAAATTGTGCTTAGCTTATTATTTTACTATAGGACTATTTTTACTTCACTACTCTATGTGCGTGTTTATAGTGAGCCAGATTATCCGGTATTTAGCGATATTAACATAAATCAATTGTTAGGCCCAAAAAAAATAACTGTTTGTTTGTCCTCCACAGCTTTGAAAGAGGACGTGCGGGCGGGCGGATTTTTTTAAATTTTTTTTAAATTTTTTTTTTTTCGGATTTGGCGTATTCCTGCACCTAGCTCAGAGCTTAAAATAAATGCCACATTCATAATGGTGACTTTAAAAAAAAAACATTTTGTGTATTTAATATGCAGTTATAATTTGTGTTCATGACATAGTCTTTTAATGATTTCATATCCAATGTATTTTGAAGTCACTAAAAATAATAGACTATGACATGAACACAAGCTATAACTTTGCATATTGAAGACACAACATGTTTTTGGGGGCTTTTTTTTACTTTCAACCATGAAAGATCTTAGTATTTAGCTCTAGCTAGGTCCAGAGATACTCCAAATCTGAAGTTGAATTTTACTTATTTTTATAAAAAAAAATTTATAAAAAAAATTGGTCAGGCCTTGATCTGAGGAGCGGGCAGTGGAGGACAAACAAACAACCTATTTTTTTTTTTTTTTTGGCCTTATTGCAGTATAATAAGTCCACTACAATTTTAACATTATTGAGCCCCTCCATTCCACGGGCACCACCTGCACAAAAGTGATGTTTGCTCCAACTAGATATTGAACATATTATAGACCGTATTTACACTATTTTTGCCCCCCCATCAATGCCCCATCATTTGTTTCAACCGAAACATGTGAACCAGAAGTCCAAATATAGTTAGTCATTTTGGTGTGATTTTTAAGCCTACCTATTTTTACTGTTGTGAAAAAGACCTAATAAATGCCCCCTCTTTGAAAATGCAACATCACCACAAGTAAATACTGTACTGGCTACAGCTTACAGACCCAGTATAGACCAAACACACTAGAAACCCACAAAGACAAGAAAGTGCTCATATTTGGCGAGGCTAGGCGAGAAAAGGTAAAAGACAAGGTAGCATACAAGAATTTGTCTTTAAAAAAGACAAGTTCACGGATCAAGTGTATAGTACATGTACTTTGATCTAACATTTAATATTCACATCTAAGTTCTAACCTACTCTGCACTTATTCGACAATAAATAAGTGATATGAGGCTTAATAATGATACCTGCGTCTTGACTCTGGAAAACAATATTTTTTAAAAAGCTCATTTTGCATTTAGTTTTTAAGCCACCTCGGGACACACCGACACCGCCTGGCTAATAATTATTTGGTGCAGCAGAGACATTAAAATGAATACACGCGTGATCGATACGTGAATTGCTATGCACGATTTTGATATCAGACGAAAATCTTTGGATACCGGGTTAGAAAATGATGAATATCTCCCGTAAATGAATTTTTCTCAAGAAACCAGATGTGGTCTCATACACTTGAAAATATGTGTTGAACAGATATGATGGTCGCTAGAATGCGCTTTGAAAATTGGCGCGCTTTGAACTCAAAATCGGACCAAAACTCTAATTTTATATTGCGTTGGTCCTGTATGGACTACAACGTGTAGTACAGCTGCACTCACTACTAGGCAGTATAAAAGTCGATGACCATTGACCTCAATGGGGTATACAAGCTTATTCACGCACAACCAAGATCGATTACCCGGCTATTGTGAGTAGCCTAAGTCATGTCCCTCGACTAATTATTCGTCTCAAAGAGCTTCAAAGGTCTGAACCAAATGGCCAATCGTGGCTGTGGATTCAACCTACCATGGCGATTTCTGCCATGAAGATATAGGGTCGATGACACAAAAGGGAGCCACCTACAGGATCTCATTTTGCATTTAGGTTTTTATTTGCGCTGCAAAGTAGCAAAACTTTCTTTATATATGGCCCAATCCGTGCCTGGAAAAGTCTATCCCCTCAATCATCCGACCACCAGCGAGAACTACAGTAATGCGGTGCCCCCCGCTTTGCAAAACTAGATAATACCCAGTACGAAGGCCATGAAATTCACCACATCACAACCAAGCTCACATTAGACCCAATAAAATTCCTTTAAAAGGAATTTTATTAACTCATTGCTAGCTTTTGTTAGGGTCAGGTGTCAGGGATATTTGTCTTTGTCAATATTATACAGGTTTATACACATGGGTTATTACAAGCGTTAATAAACATTCAATTAACTATAGATAATAGACTTAGTTTTGTGCAATGTAGTTATATTGAACTTTATCTGAAGTAAATAACATGCTACACAGTTTTCTATACAGAATGATGAGGCCTTTTGTGATGAGGCCTGACCTCGACCTGCTAGTTTTGATTAACCAAATCAGTTATGTGTATTGTCAGCATGTGATGGCTATAAGCCAATTACAAACATGTTTCTAAAAAAGGCAAAACAATTCCTACGCTGGATAGACTCTTGGCTAGGTTAAGTGCTAATAGTAAGTTGTCATGTTGGGCAAGATTAGATAAAGGCATACAAACTAGGGTATGAGATATTGGAAATATTTCCTAGCCTATTAAGCACATGGTTGGTGGGCTATATAGATATTCAAGACACAGGGTATGTAAGGGACAAACTGTGCATATGAGATGTGGGTGCAAGTGGCATCATTTCACTACCTTGAAAAAAGGCGAGGAATGGCTCAGATTAAGTCTTGCTCAGATCCTGGACAAGTTTGGCAGGAAAGGCAAGGTACATCCAGCACATCCATACCCTTGTCTGGAATATAAGATTCCACACCACCAAATCACACCATGAAGGTAAATGGCTGGTAAAAAAAAATCAGTGTTTTTATTGTAAGAACCACACCGAGATTGATCTCAAAAGAATTAAGGCTCACGTGCCTATCTTTGTGATAGCTGTACTTTGTGGATGGTTTTCTCAATATCTAAGCATAAAAAGATTACATTTGTTACAATTATGAAATTTGAGGCACGTTTTTTGTTCTCGAGATCTTCACCAGATGAAGTCACTACATATAATCAGTGTGCTGTAAGATTGACAGGATGTACATAGTTTTCAACATGTCACTGTGAAAAATCAAGCTTGCAGCTGCTGCTTACCTACCCAATATTTGTTGGTTATATGGAAGAACATATCATAAACATTAGGTAACATGGTGTTTTGAATGAAGCAGGGAGGTTTAACAATGAGAAAACGATCAGTTCCTCCATATCTTTTAATACATACATGAATAGGAACTCTATTTGGCCGTGTGTACTAGGGTGGGCCGAAAAACACCTTTTTTCTCGGATCGACTTGGAACTCTCGGAGAATTTTACTAGGGTACATACTACTATTGTGCTAAAATATCAGTAAGATCGGAGCATGTTTCGCCCAGGCAGTAGATTTTCAAAAAATCCCTACTTATTTGCCATTTCTTACTGTATAACTCTATATAGAGAAATCAGTAGAAACAACCTGGGAAAATTAGGCATTGAGATGACATCATAGCCAATATTAAACAATTTGGGTAGTTTGTTTAGACCCTCCAGAACATCACCAAATAGCAAGCAGTCTCCAATTGGTTACCATTATTTTTTGCTAGAGACCTGTATTTAGTTAAATATTGATGATATTTGAGTTGCTAAATTAAGGGGTAGGGGTAGCATTATGGAGCATTTCCCCAGTTCTACTGAGTCAAATTTCACAATCTTGATCTTGTTGGGTAGATATGAACTGCAAAAGTACAAACAATACATGAGATACGAATTTAGTGCAGCTCTGACATGACATGGGGTTAAAGGGTCATGTGACCCTGATATGTAGGAATTTTCAAGGCTGTGTGACCTTTTGACCTCTGGTCAAAACATGGATAACCGAAAATCATATAGCATTTATTTTTGGCAATGCTGCAGTTCATATCTGTGCAACAATACCGCATTTGTGAAATTTGACTGAGTAGAACTGGGGAAATTCTCCATAATGCTAAACAAACCCTTAATATAGCAACTCAAATATCATTAATATTTGACTTACATGCTTGTCTTTAGCAAAAATAATGGTAACCAATTGGAGACGGCTTGCTATTTGGTGATGTTCTAGAGGGTCCAAACAAACTATCCAAAATGTTTAATATTGGTTAGGGTGGCATCTGAATGCCTACTTTTCCCAGATTGTTTCTACTGATTTCTATATAGAGTTATACAGTAAAATATAGCAAAAAAGTAGTGATTTTGTGAAAATCTACTGCCTGGGCGAAACATGCTCCAATATTACTGATATTTCAGCACAATACTAGCATGTACCCCAGTAAAATTCTCCGAGAGTTCCAAGTCGATTCGAGAAAAAAAGTGTTTTTTGGCCCACCCTAGTGTGTACCCTGTATTTGACACGTACGACAGACACTCTAAAACACTGTCTGGCAATGTGCTATATTTAGATCACTGAGCAAGATAAAATACAAATTGTCATAGTGGAATAGTGGAACACCTGATTTTTTGGCATATTTGTCATGTTTACACATGTCCCAACTTGCACCTAAATGGAATCAGCCAAATTTGTTGTGTTTGTAATTGTAGGTCATCAGAGCAAAGTTCGACATAATGTCATAATTCAAGAATTGTGACATTATGTCCTCCTATATAACTGCATGTTAAACGGCCATAATAACCTAGCAGGGTTTATTTCACTTTAGCTCAAATGGACAGAAACCTTTCCCGATAATTATTATTAGCATTATTTTAGCATTTTAAGTGCATAATAACAAATTTAAAATTTGAAGGAAATCGTACATTAAGGCTTTAAGCTTACCTGAAAAAGTCTTCTTACCATGCTAAAGTACATGTAATTATTAATCAGCTAGTCAAGACCATTCCTCTTGTACAAGATATTAATTAAGGCCTATAAGCCTAAACTGAAAAATTGGGGTTTTGTGGAGTAGGCTAGGTGCTAGTTACTGACTCGGAGACATGACTGAGTTTGGTTTAATGCAGTTGCAGTAATCTGTCTGCTTTCAATTTTATTTTTGTTCAGATATGACCATGTATGTGACCATCTGCCATCAAGAAACCTACCGCAAACAAGAAAAGCCATTAAAAGGGGATGATGTGTTTCATGGGTAAGTCCAACTCACTGAACTATTGCTTTGCCTACTTAACAATAGGTATGGTTATATTAATGTTTGTTTCAACTTGTTCTGTGACTCAATTAAAAATATCTGAAAGGTTGAGAAACAAAAAATTAGGCCCTGCCTGATTATCATAATTATCTTAATGTTGCTATCTTCAGTAGATAGCACATGGTTAGCAATACACATGCTGCATTAATTCTAGTCGGCAACTCGGCATCAATACTTAAACTTGAATAATTTCACTTTTAATGGTCGAGATATGTTGAGAAAGGCTACAGATCATGTATGACCCTTTATCATTCAGTAGACATGAATAACAACATTTCATTGGTTAATAGCCAAATAATATAATTTCGTATTGTTCAGCGTTCATAAATTACCGTACAATATATAGCCGTATTATTCAGCTCTTAATCAGTACCGTAATTAACGGGCCTGCATACTCGCGTTGTATTGTGCTGATCGCAGTATGCGGTAGAGACGGCAATTACGTGCTACCTCACGTCGGTGCTAAGTGTAAAGGCCACACGTTGGCACTAGCGCACTGTATTACATGGCCTGGCGGTAGTTGCATGACAGAAAACTGTAAAGCATGCATTGAAGAGTTTGGAGTAGGCCTATAACTTGATCACTTTATGATTGTGGTATTATTTATTTAATTAATTAATTAATTAATTAATTAATTAATTTATTAATTTATAAATAAATTAATAAATAAATAAATTAATTAATTAATTAATTAATTAATTAATAATTATTTATTTATTTATTTATTTATGTATTTATTTAATGTATTTATTTAATGTATTTATTTAATGTATTTATTTGTGTTTATTTGTGTTAAATGTATACTGAATGATAAATTTGTTACCCCCTGTCTGTTCAAATGCAATACGAAAAATATCACTGGTTTTGAGGTCGTATCACACGAGGCCGCATTCGTATTGCATGAACAAACAGGGTATAACTAATAGTATTTGACATGTATGACAGACACTCTAGAAACACTGTGTGGGGATGCACTATATTTACATGTACATGTAGATCACTGAGCAAGATAAAATACAAATTGTGGAATAGTATATAACCAGATTTGTCTGTTTTGGTGTAAGTTTTTGCTAATTTGCATTACATGGGGGTGGGGGGGGGGCTAGATATGAGGATTTGGAAATATGCTCAAAAATGGCTTCAGAATGAATTTTGAAAGTTAAAGATTTCCTTCAAATTTAAAATTTGAAGGAAATCGACATTAAACTTTAAGCTTACCTGAAAAAGTATTCTTACCATGCTCAAGTACATGTAATTATTTATCAGCTAGTCTAGACCATTCTTCTTGCACAAGATATTAATTAAGGCCTATAAGCCTAACCTGAAAAATTGGGGTTTTGTCAAGTAGCCTGGCCAGGTGCTAGTTACTGACTCTGAGACATGACCGAGTTTGGTTTAATTAATGCAGCTGCAGTAATCTGTCTGATTTCAATTTTGTTTTTGTTCAGATATGACCATGTATGTGACCATCTGGCATCATGATGAAGTTACAGAAAAAATCCCTTTGACTATTTACAAGAAAACCGCCGCAAACAAGAAAAGCCTTTAAAAAGGGATGCTGTGTTTCATGGGTAAGTCCAACTCACTGAACTATCACTTTGCCTACTTGACAATAGGTATGGCTATATTAATCTTTGTTTCAACTTTAACATGTGTTCTGTGACTCAATTAAAAACATCTGAAAGGCTGAGAAGCAACAAATTAGGCCCTGCCTGATTATCATGTTACTATCTTCAGTAGATAGCACATGGTTAGCAATACACATGCTGCATTAATTTGAGTCGGCATCAATACTTAAAGCCATATTATAACATTTGCTGAGGAAGACTCCCTCACTGAATTTTTAAAATTCCTTTTTTACACGATTAAATTGTACTTTATTAAACCAATATACCCTGCAAAAATCAAGACTCTAGGTGCTGTAGTTTTGTCAAAATCCGAGATTTTAATAAAACGCCGGAACCGGCGCTTTATTATTACGATGGAATTATTAGATGAACGCATACACAATGTTCATACATACTCACGATATAACGACGTTTCTGATTGGATTTGCGCTCTTTTTTGCTGGTCATAAATACCGTTTATGACCAGTACGCAGGGCATAAACAAGCTGCGCCACGCAGCGTTGGAACCCAATTAACACGATCCACGATTTGCTAGTGTTTGCGTACACGCCAAGCATGTCACCGCGCCCATCTCACATAAGCGCTAAAAAGATGACGCCGTATCACGCGTTGACTCCCGGCCGTTGACCTCATGAGCCGAGCTGCTGCCTGCAAGTAGGCCTACTCATTTTCTTCCAATTTATGAAGGAAAACGGTATGGAAATGTTATTTAAACTTGTAAACCCTTATTATTTTCATCTGTATTGAATTGCTAAGAATGTTGGGTATGTATGAACGGGGTTCATTCATAGGATTGAGGGCATGATCGCTGTTTAGGGCATAAACAGCGATCATGCCCTCAATCCTATGAATGAACCCCTAATTCATAACACACACAATGCATTACACGGCGTATGCGGGACGGTGATATACACAACAAAGGGTCGTACTCACAACACAACCGAAGGAGTGGTACGTATCTAGGCTTATATGTGCGCTGGTAGTAAATTCAATTTTCTTTGCTTTACCGTAGTTGTTCGGCTCAAAAATTAGAGGGGATATATCTGACGGTAAAAGCTAACATTTTATGGCAAAGAAATGCTAATCTATTTGTTTGAAAATGTTATAATATGGCTTTAAACTTGAATAATTCACTTTTAATGGTCAAGATATGTTGAGAAAGGTTGCAGATCATGTAAAATGGGGTTTTAAGAAAAAATTTTAACCCTGCAGATTCCACACCACCAAATCACACCACCAAGGTAAATGGCTGGTAAAAAAAAATCAGCGTTTTTATTGTAAGAACCATTGAGCTGCTTACCTACCCAATTTTTGTTGGTTATATTGTAGAAGATATCATAAACATTAGGTAAAATGGTGTTTTGAATGAACCAGGAGGGTTAACAATGAGAAAACGATCAATTCCTCCATACCTTTTAACACATAAATGAATAGGAAATCTATTTGGTGGTGTGCACCCATAAGTAGCACCCAATTAACACCTTTGTTTTCATGTTGACTCAATTGGTCATCAGTCAAGATTAATAGGTAAATTTTCACAGGAAAATTGGACACGTGACCAATGCGTATCAATGTAAGTGTAACCTTGAGCCTGATCTCTGACCCCTGGCGGTGACCTCGCTATTCAAGTCTTAGTTATTTTGAATTGAAAAATTAGTTTTGGCCGCAGTTTCGATAGAAATGCGAGCATTGCAAAATTATTGATTTCTTCACAATATCATCAAAACGTAATTTCAAAAATATTTACCTACGGAAAAAAATATTTATCTACGGAAACTCTTGTTATAATATTATAAACTTCCGACAAGTAACTTATTTTGCATCCAAGGAGAAGTTCTTCCTATTCAAATACATTGGAAGACCACCCGCTGTGCTCTGGGTCACATTCCATAATGCTAATATGTCTGCGCCCATGGGTATCACGTGTCCAGAAAATTTTCCCGTGAATATTTTCCTATTAATCTTGACTGGTCATTAACAATTTTACTTTTTATTACAGTAATTCCTGCCAGACAGCCCAGGAAGGTTATGACCAATTGAGTCAACATGATAACAATGTGTTAATTGGGTGCTTTACTTGTATTCCAGACAAAATGTGCTGGAATTTAGTACCTCACCATTTCTTGCCAAACTTGCCCAGGATGCCATTCCTCACCTTTTTTTAAAATATAAAGAATATGTGACCCGTCACATCAATAGTTACTGATTGCTACATGTACCTGTCCCTATTTAGTATGGGGCTTGTTTGAAACAAGTTTGTTGATGTTCAAATGCCAAATTGACTGCTCAGTGCCAGAAGTGGGTAAGTGCAATAGCTGCCATGTGAAGTATGAGTACAATGTACTGTGTGTAAACTGCCAAAATGTTCACAGGGCAGCTATTGCGCTTACCTACTTCTGGCACTGAGCAGTCAAAATACTGATGCCCTTGCACATTATTTTTTTTCCATCACAATGCACTCCACCTTCGGGGTTGTATCGTATAGGAAAAAAAAGCATTTACATTGATATTTGTCATTTGAACTACAATAAAAATCATATCTAGTCATTAATCTCAAATCAAGAACTTAATTTTGTTAATTAAATGCAAGTTTAAACAAACAACATTACTTAAACTCTTAATGAGAGTAACAAGAGTAAAAAACCTATATTATGTATTGTGTTATGTGATAGACGTGAACTGAAAGCCTGATGATTCCAAGAAAGATGGGCTAACCACTGAGCTGTTATTTTATTAATTTTAATTTCCATAAATCTTCATTTTATCACAGGTGATCATATTCGCCATACCAAAATCACAATGCGTCGAACACAAGAGGTGCAGCTGTTTGTCTCAAAGAGGAGAATTCCATAGAGGTGATGGGCGCTTGATGACATCCACTTTCTAGCCTACCTTATACCGGAAGAAAGAAGCGTTCCTTAAGAATATTCATATAGGGCTGCTTGGTAGTTTGGTTTTAATAGTCTCATGGAATTGAGACTAAAATAGTCTATAGAGAACCCCAGGGGGGCCACTGGTCATTGACCAGGGGTATCATGCGTGGCCAAAGATTCAAGTAAAAAGGGTCTTTTTTCATGATCAGGCACAAGTATCGTGAATAGGGTATCTAAAACAAGGACATTTGAAAAAAAAGGGTATACCTTGTACAATAAATCAGTGTTTAGGGTACTTTGAGACAAATGTAGTATTGTAATAAAGGTTAAAAGTTATGAATTTTTGAATTTGTATTTTCCCAGTTATCATAAAGGGTTTTAGAGTCAAAATATGACTGATTTACTTGCTTCTAATGGGGGCAAAAATAATGTCAATACTTATTTAGGGTATGAAATTGCACTTGTCATACTTGTTTAGGGGTGCATTTTCAGACCTCGTAAATACTTGTTTAGGGTGCTATTTGAAACTTTGTGGCCACGCATGATACCCCCTTGTCAATGACCAGTGCCCCCGGTAGAGAACAGAACTATAATCGGCAAGCTTCTGTAAACTGATAACTTTTATCCCACTAAAAGTAGCACTTAGATAGTCTGCATGCTGTCTACTGAAGCTAATGCTAAGTATGTTTCATATGCTATCAGGAAAGTCTGTATGCTATCTACTGAAGCTATGCCAAGTAGTTCATTCCACACATGCTGTCAACTGAAGATCATAGCAATATTGTAATTTGTTATTAATATGTGATGTGATCAAGCAAAATCAGTTGGAACTTGGAAATATTAAATTTTCTGTTTCTTATAGGATAGTAAAAACATTTACAAATCTGGATTTTGCAGAAAACAGCATTGAAAGTGAACAACCAATTCCAAAGATATGAGCAACTAAAGAGTTTCCAAAGCAACCAGAAACAAAAGGAAATATTTACTTTGTGTGGCTATATCTCAAAATCGATATTTCCGAGTTCCGACTGATTTTGCTTGATCGCATCACATATGTTATTATTTTAACCGATTCTATCTACTTGATTGTTTTGTATTACACAGGTGCTACTGAATATAGTCCATTTTGTTTAGAGGTTAATGACTGTGCATCATTTGTCTTGAGGGTATTGTAAAATAATTTTATTTAAAACATTGTGCTTTGGAATCAAGGAATATCAGGAGCAAAGCACAATGTTTAGATATTTTACAATACCCTCAAAATACCTGATGCAAAGTCATTAACCACATTCTTAAACCATTGCTGTGACGTCAGTCTATTCAATAAACTGTAGATTATTTTCTACGAATCAGCACTTTTCTGCACGAATCTACAGTTAAGTGTGGATTCGTACAGAGAAATGTGGATTCGTACTAAACATGTAATCTACAGTTTATTAAATAGAATTACGGCTGTTTCTAAATTAAGTGATAGGAAAAGGAACATTATCATGAACAAATAAAATAAAATGAACGACATTCAAAAATTATGAAACCATTTTACACTAAAAATACAATGAATACCGTAGTATTTTATTTGTACATGCGCTGATCTTACGTTTTCCAAAATTATATAGCCTACCGAGCTTTTGTATAGGCCTACAAACATGACAAAATTGTATTGTAAAATAACAACGCAAATTTGGCATTTTTAGTGTAACTTGGCCATTACACTTTCATTTGTGTCATAAATCTATTATTCCACCAATATTTGCATAGGCCTATGCAGGGACTGGCATTTGAAATTTTCAGGAGAGCATTAAATAGCTTTTCTGGGCCATCAAGGAGAGCTGTTCGGATCATTTATAATAGAATGTAGGGACAGAATGGTTCACTAAGGAGAGCTAAAACACTCTCCAATATCAGATTTAAGGAGAGCATTAGGAGAGTAATTGCTCTCCTGAAAAGGCAGTCGCTGCCTATATGTTCTGTTTTTTCTACTTATTTTAATTAAAAATTGATCTTTTGTCGGTTTTTTTCTTTTATGTTCTTTTTTTCTTTTTCTTCCTTTTCATTTCAGTCGCTTACATGTTTTTTATTTAGGAAACTTTGCTACATAATACACATTCTGTATCAATGCATTTAGGCCTATTTATTTGTTTATTTATTTGTTTGTTTTGCACATGTTTAGTAATGATAAAAGCCACCGTGAGATCTATTTTCTGTTTAATTTTTATTTGTCTTTCGTGTACAAACTGCATTTTGTTTCAGCTGGTGGTATTTTGGCACGCTTGAATATTTACTTATATCGATCAGTAGGCCTATCCGATAATTAAATATTATAATGTTAGCATGGTTATAGGGACACTCCATTTGAATTCCAGGGGGCTGGAAGTTGAGGTCGAGGCTTTTTTCCCTGTCGGAAGGCGGCGAAGTTTTGTTGTGGTTTCTTTTTTGTTTGTTTGTTTTTTGCTGCTGAAATTCAGGGACAGTAGGTATTATATTCATTCATTCATTCATTCATTCATTTATTATTTTCACTCATCAAATTACAAAAAGCTAGAATACATACAAAATAATAATATAAGTGAGAGTGAAAGAATCACAGGAAAGGCCAAGGAGAGGCCTGAAAATCTGTGATCCCTTGATTGGTTAATTCATCATTTGACATGACAGCAGACTTAATAGTAAAAGGTAAAGGTAAAGGAGACAATCCTGTATAAACAGTGATCGGAGTGCCCATCTCTCTTTCATTGGCGATTGGGCCAGACTCCTCCATGTAATGTTGCTATAGGGGATCGCTACACCTCCTCTACAGCGAGTCTGTTACCTTCCCAGCATTTAAGAATGCCGGTACCCATTTAAACACCTGGGTGGAGAGGAGTAATCGAGATAAAGTGCCTTACTCAAGGGCACAACACGATGGCGTCGCCGGGGCTCGAACCCGCAACCTTCCGATTATGAGTCAGTGCCCGTTCAGCTAGGCCACCGTGCTCCCGTTATTATTATTAATAGGACCAACCAAATAAAAGGAATTCTTCCTCTGTTTACACATTTAAAATGGACATATGCCTATACCTTTGTTCTGCTAAATGTAGAATATTGTTTTAGGTCCTTTTTCCCTTTTCAAAAGACATCTTCAAAACAAATCCCATGAATCAACAATATATCCTTTGAATGATTCCATTGAAAAATTGTAATTATCCAAATTACTATGAATACGGGATGCATTTCAACGAAGATAACAAATAATTTCCATAATTGCATGTTTGTTCCTAAACGAACACTCGATTTACGGAAGAAGAGTTTCATTGCTTTGTATCCTTTCTTCTGAGTATTTTCGATAATTTCCATATGGCAAATGACTGCAAATCATCATGAAGATAGGACATCCTTCATCTTCAATAAAATCGTGTATAGTAATATACAGAACACAGCACAGGTCTAGCTATCTTCAGGTGTAACACTGCAATGATTTTGTTATTGGCCATTTGATATGAACCCATGACTATTATGACCATTTTCCTTGTTATGCAAAATAGAGACCTATAAACGCATCTACTTCAGTACTATACATCAGAAGTGCATGGTATAAAAAACTATTGATTGTCTAATTATGTACGAATCTATAGATATAGAAATTACAGGTGTGAGATACTTTGTAAATGTAATATATCAATAATACGAATCAACAGATAAAGAAATTACAATGGAAAAATGTAATGTTTGCCTTTTCCATTTATTATTACTAGTAACTTACGAATCCACAGTTTTAGAAAATATTAAGTTGTTAGTATAAAGCAATGGTTTAAGTCAGAGAATACACTCAAAACTGTTGATTCTTGAAAATAATATTATTATTCAAGAATCAACAGTTCTTCGTGTATTCTCCTTAACATAACTGCCACTTTTCACTTTGCATCATATTTTCTTCTTTTAAATTTGAAAACAAAATAAAGTTTTAACTTTATCACAAAGTTGTCACAAAGTAGCTTCTCATCAAAAATATGTAGCATCAAAACCATAGCACCTATCAAAAACAACCTTATTGGTGCAAAGTGGGGGCAATGGCTCATCTAAAATTGTAAACTTTGATAAGGTTGCACCAAGTTGATGTATCGTTATGATACACAAAATTTTCATTAGAGATGAGGACTGTACAAGAATACTGCTTGGACTGCTTAAGACTTGCCCCTACTACTGTATGTAGATACCATTTTCCTTCCAGAAAATGTATAATTTTTGATATTATTAGTTCATGACACATGGCCTTATAGTAAACATTTCACTTGAATGAACATATCCCCGATCTTATTTCAAAATACAATGCAAACGCACAACCTTGCATACTTAATGAAAAACACTAGCTAATCACAAGTGAGTTGGATTCTCTTCCTTGTTAGACACATGCAATAATTAATCACACAGTATGCGTGGACAATCATCGCACTGTTGGCAGCTTTGTTCATTCAAATGAAATTTTTACTCTAAGATAAGATGTTTTGTATTTAAGGTTGGTCTGAACCCTGGAATTATGGAAACTTTCGGGCCTCATAACTTCTAAATTGTTAGTCTAAAGTATATAAAAGTATACATATTTAGAATGGCAAAGACTTGATAATTTCATCTGTGAGGTCAAATTGGGCCAAAATGCCATTTTGGCCCAAAATCTAAAAATAACGGTTTTTGGCCCACTTCTTTTCGTGCATCCTAACAACAAAATTCTTAGGCCAAAATTTTTTTTTATCAATTTTAAAAACTAGATCAAAATTTTGACCATCATTTCACCAAAAAGATTTGAAATTTGGGCCAAAATCGGGCTTTTATGATTTTTCTTTGAAAAATCAGCATTTTTGACCATTTTTGGTGGAAATTTCTCAAAGTTGGCCCATGGTTCAGCTATGGTGTGGTAACCGCTCTAGTTACTCCATATTTTTGCCTTTTATTTTGAAAGAAAATGTATAATTTTTGCTATTATTAGTTCACGACACGTGGCCTTTTAAACACAGTGCTTTCTACTGAAGATACACTTCCGGGTTTTGTGGTGCAGTAGCTAGAGCATTGGACTCATGATCGTAAGGTTGTGGGTTCGAACCCCATTCTATATGTTATACAAGGATGCATCTGCTAAAGATATCACTTATCATACAAAACAATATAATTATCTACTGAAGATAACATTTTGATTGTTTTGTATTACACAGATGCCATATACTGAAGATAGCACATAGATTGTTTTGTATTAAACAGGTATTATCTACTGAAGATACCACAGGTGTTAGCTATATAAATAGATTCATCAAGGTTATTGGTAGACAATATGAAAGGTTTCTTTTGAACAAAACCAAAACTTTCACTTGCCATTGACGGTTTCACCTATCATGGTCAGTGACAGCACAATGAATTTTATTGGGGGGAGGCAAAGTGAATTTCAGGGGTGGGCAAAGTGAATTTCAGTAAGAGGGCACAGTGTCGACGCCCCATACGATAAATATAAATTCAATACTCCGTTGGTGAGCGACAGGCGAGTGGTAGTGAGCGACAGGCGAGTGGTATTTCACTGAACGCAAGAAAAGGAGTTCTATCTGATTGGCTAGCAATCGATCGCTTAGGTCGCTCAGTAGTCAACTACAAACTCATGCATTCAATTTGATTGAAATCGATTATTCTATTATTGACGAAGATAAAGAGAGTGATAGTGTGTCAATAATGTACATTGTATTGCACCTGGTTTTACCAGCATTCCTTTATAAAATAATTTTCTCAAAGAGTTGAATATTATCAAAATTTTACAGCGGATTTCAAATGTTTTACATCAAAATTGCAGTTAAACATATCCACAGCAAAATACCGGTCCTCACTAATTAGTTAATTTAATTTCCAGGTAGTTAATTTAAACGAAACCTGTGATTTACGTGACAACAAACAAAATTTTCTTACAATAGAAATATCATATGGGATACTGATATGGTAGGCCGCAACCGCCACAACGTGGAGCTGCTACGCGTAGCTGACTTTTTGCTCCGTGGAGCCAAATTGACATGATGTTAGAGTTTTTCATTACTCGGAGGTAAAACTGACCAATCAAGTACGACTTACTCATTACGTGAAGCGAATTTAGTCATTAAGAATTTGTCAGACGAGCTTCACGTAGTTGCAAGATATCCTCGGTCACGATAGTTATGATTCAAAAAGTAATTTATGAAAAGTACGAACCGACTTATTATTAAGATGGACATGCACTCACAAGAAACTCATACAGTATTGTACACAACTATATAGCTAGGCAGAGTGGTGGTAAACCATGCACACAATTCTGCGATCTGCAGTGTATCGCCGGGAGCTGATTTGTACATCTTGCGCGGCGTGGCCTGCGGAATTCGACCTTCAGCAAACCAGTTCGGATTTACTTTATATACTAGTAGTAGGCCATACATACTGTAGTTACGGTACTGCCCGTTTTCCTATACACAATACTCAGTGCGCTCACCATTGACAAGTGACCTAGTGTATGTTAGAAGTATTATGCCATTGCCTATATGACGTCACTGTGTAAAAAATAACCAGCCAATATTTAAAGTATTCTCTGAAATTCTAGAAAATATAGTTTTGTAACATTTCCTAAATTTTTTGCTAATTTTAGGTGTTTGGAAATATTGGTACTTTTGTGTTTTAGGAAGGATATGTAAACGACAGATAACACCAAAAAATATGAACAAATTATTTCTAAACCGTGTTAAGTCTGCAAACCATTATGCTTCTCATTTTCAAGAACGCTGGTTAACAATAAGCAGACTATTGTCTCATTTCGTAAACAAAAGCCCAGACAGTATTGTTACCTTGCGTTCGCTTTATAATCATTCACCCAACTGAAACTATAATACCAGCTCATTGTTCATTGCACAGGTAAAACAGACACAAGTGCAGTGTGTATTTAACCAGAGAAGATCTGATGTAACATAGTTGAGCTGTTTTCATTGGGTGTTATCTTGGTTTAATAGCTTTTAATGGGGTTTAAGTCCTTCAAAGGTCGTGGTGAATTCTACTGTAGACATGACTGCATCATGATTATTTTAAAGTCAACAACATTCAACAATATGATCACCGTGATAGTATGACAGTATCAGTACCGTGGGTGTCAGTGATCCTGGCCTGACACAGTAGACAAACAAACAAACACGCCACACACATGACACATGCATGCAAGGTAACATTGACTATACACTAATCAAACAATGGTATTGATCCTGTACAACTGTTTGTGATTTATTTACATTCGATTCATTTAAAATCCACATAGTAAACATTAATTTTGGCAAGAGTTTTCTCTCTCTGGAACGATGATGCATCAACTGGCTCAGCGTAATGAAAAGATCTAACATGATTGGTCAATTTAGCTCCATCAAGCGGTTTAAAAGTAAGCTACGCGTAGCAGCTCCACGCCATGGCGGTTACGGCCAGCTATATACTGATCATGCGAAAATCGTAAAACATAGAATAGAAACAGTGTGGCGGCTCTCAAAATCTCAAATTGTATGCATAGCCTGAGTCGCACGACCTATCTCGAACAAAATCACCATGCGTAGTTGTTGAAAAACGTGAGGATTCATCGTACTACCACGGCAATTTTTGACACGAAGATATAGGGATGATGACGGTGTGAGGGTGGGCAAAATTAACAAATTTTGTGCAAAATAGCTGCAAAAAGTGGAAAGTGGAAATGTTCTCCGCCACTGATCATGATCGATGGGCATCATCAAAATGATGATTGGTGATTCCTCCAGTTGGATGTATCCTGACTGAAGGTGGTGTCTTATAAGGCAGGAGTGGATCATGCACATGACTTATGAAGTGGGTCCCTTGTCTTTGTTCATGACATTGGGTCCTTGTCTTCTGATCAAAATTGATTCTTGACGGTTTCACCTATCATGGTCAGTGACAGCACAATTAATTTTATTGGGGGAGTGAATTTCAGGGGTGGGCAAAGTGAATTTCAGTAAGAGGGGTGGGCAAAATCAACAAATTTTGTGCAAAATAGCTGAAAAAAGTGGAAATGTTCTAATTTTGGATGTATCCTGACTGAAGATGGTGTCTTATTACTATTAGTTAGGAGTGGATCATTCACATGACTTATAAAAGTGGATCCCCTTGTCTTTGTTCATGACATTGGGAATTTTGACCTTTGACCTTTATTAACTCTGTAGCGCCATCAAAATCCAAAAAAGTTTTTGCTGGAAAATGAAACTTACCATGGAGGTCTGTAATTACAAACTTGTTTGGACTTGGGATCTCGATGGCGTGGCCCATTATGATGCTGAAGTTTGCCTGAGGGCGCTTTTCATCAAAACATTGGATTTGCTGTTTTATGTACCATCAAGAACTTTTTTCTTGGTTTTTGTGATGTAACCATTTGGTACTTCAAAAAAAATGCAAAACGCAGGTTGGGATGATGATGTTATGCCCCTCCAAAGTTTGCCATTTGTAAACTAGGCTCACAGAGGCCGAAATTTCAAGTGTTTTTTTTTTCAGCTGAATGAAGGCGCATGTGAGTTGTTGGTGTTAATATGTACCAATATAATTTTTAGAAAATTTTTATTATTTTTGTATCGCAGTTGGGTACATAATAAGGAAGACTGGCTCTTAAATTACAAATCGTGTGCAAAAGGTTACTATTTTCAATGAGCTATGACTTTGCTAAAGAGTGCTTACAAATTAACAGTAGCACATAGTTTGATTTGTATTTCAAATATGGTCATTTTCACGGTAAAGGGTGTAACTTTTGATTTTTAGGGTCAAAATTTCAAACCACTTAAATATGTTTCTGTTTACTGTAATCATGCATAGAAGCAACTTAAATTCCAGTAAAATAGTGTTTCAAGGCTTAAACCTTTTGATTTCTGATAAAAAATTGGACATTTCCATAACATTTTGGTTAAAATCTAAGAAAAAATGTATTTTACATAAGCTCAGAAAATTATGACATGAAAGCTGGAATACATGTGAAATCCCATTCCAAAGTAAGTCAACAGATATAAGTTAAATTTTATACCATGTTTTGCTATGTTTGTAATTGCAATTTTGAAAATTTTTAACATCAAGGGTCATTTGCAATGGAAATTTCCCAACCTTAAACATATTTTTTAAGTTTTAATTGGGTTCCTAAAATAATTTAAATGTCTAACTTCATGTACAAATACTACTTGATGAAAGGAACCTCCCAGCCAAGTTTCACAGAAATTGGAGTTATTTTTAGAATTGGCAATTCAAGCGATTTGTGTTTGGAGGCTTCAGTTAACAACACAGGTGATCATAAAAGTAAAATATTTGGCTAACTACTACAAGTTGACATGAAAAATAGGTAAAAAATATCACAATTACCAATTTTCATGCTTTGCTTCTAAGTATTGAATTTCAGTTGTGACAAAAAATTAAATTATCACAGCAAGTCATTTTTTTTGTTTCGGAGGCTTCATGTTTACAATGGTTAAACATGGCAGAAGTAGTTTTTTTTGAAAACAACACTGTTGGGATCATCTAAGCTGTTATTTTCTTGTGTGTATTGAATCAATGATTCTATGCGGCAGATATTGCAGATTTATAACATGATAATTTTTTCACCCATTTGTTAAGTATGGTGTTATTTGCATGTGAAGCCTCCAAAGCGGGCTTTCTTGGATATCAGTATATTTTTCAAGCATTAACCATAATATCAATTTTTTTTTAAATTTATGACATTCTGCACATATCATGCAACAATTACAATGCAGATATCAATATGGAACATACCAATTTAGATATGCATAGATGATAATTAAGTTTACTGTTGTTTCGGAGGCTTCATTTGTTTCGGAGGCTTCAATTGTTAACGGAAAGTTTGTATTGGGTCCCATTTTCAAACGGTGATATATATCTCCATGATTTAAAAACAAGTGACTTGAGGATCTACTTTGCTACATTTTGATAAATAGATTGGATGAGCTCTTTTATTTATATTTGCCCAAGCTTGCTGAACAGTTTGTTTCGGAGGATACAAAAAAGTTAACGGAAAATCGGCTCTTTGAAGTCAAGATTTTATAAAAATTTTAAAAGCTTGCAAATCAACTAATTTTTGTTACCCATTTCAAGTTAAGATATCAACTGTTATGAATCAAGAAGAAGTGAAGAAATAACCAAGAATTATGAACCAAAGCTATACCCACAAAGTTTGTTAACAATTGTTAACGGAAAATGAAACCTCCGAAGCGACAAATATCGAAGTCCGGTTCTCAAAAATACAGGGCTGTTCACAATTAAATCTAATGTGGCAGTGTTTACTGAACATATGACCGTACTTTCAGGATAAGAAAATTATCCATGAACTAACTGAAGAAAACACAGGGTTTTACAAAAATGTTACTGTTTTTTACAGTTTTTCAATATGGCAATATTAGGTACATTTAAGCCTGCTAAAACTGAACGCAGTAACTCCCGAAGATGATTATGCTACCCAAGGTAGCTGCTAACTAGATGACTTATGTGGCCAAAAATCATGGAATTCTGTGGCTTTATTAGAAAACTACGGATCAAAATGTTAAAAATCCAAAGTTACACCCTTTACCGTGAAAATGACCATATGCTATCTACTAAAGCAGGCTTTGAGTTTTAAGGAGTGCGAGTGTGATCACACTCCACAACACTCCTTAAATGATCATAAGGAGTGTGATTTATCACACTCCTTAATCTTTAAGCTTAACACTCATAATTCACAAACTAAAAGCCTGCTAAAGGTAACACTTGGATCGTTTTGCATGCCATAATGGTGCTGTCTACTAAAGATAGCACTTTGATTGTTTTGTATACATGTGCTATCTTCAGTAGATACAAGGGTATTATGTGCTTGGGTGTTAAGCCCTTGAGACCAAGGTAGTGGATGGCACTGCGGATTGACTGAATTTCCCCGTTTTTACCTTCAATTTTCATGATTTTTTTTTCAATTCTCAGAAACCGCTAACTGTCAATGGCCCATGGTTCAGCTATGGTGTGGTAACCGCTCTAGTTACTCCATATTTTTGCCTTTTATTTTGAAAGAAAATGTATAATTTTTGCTATTATTAGTTCACGACACATGGCCTTTTGTAAACATTTCACTTGAAATGAACATATCCCCGATCAGATTTTAAAATCATAACTTAGATTGTCGTTTTGTATTACATGCATGCTATCTACTGAAGATAGCACATAGTTTGTTTTGTATTTTACACATGTTATCTACTGAAGATTAGTTTTTCCTTCATTTTTGACCATTTTTGTCAATCTTTGCCCCCTTAAAAGTTGGCTCCACCTTGCCCCCTATTTGCATACCCTGTGAAAAAGTGCTTGCTACGCCACTGCTGGTTTGTCACTAGCACTTAATATTAGCATCTAAATTGTTTTGTGTGAAACCCATGCAATCTACTACTGAAGATATCACTTACATTGTTTTATATTACACATGTGCTATATACTGAAGATAGCACGTGCCAGGTAGATTTTGTATTACACTCATGCTTACTACTGAAGATAGCACGTACCAGGTAGATTTTGTATTACACACATGCTTACTACTGAAGATCATAACTTAGATTGTTGTTTTGTATTACATGCATGCTATCTTTTTTTGATTGATTGATTGATTGATATCTACTAAAGAGAGCACTTTGATTGTTTTGTATTCATGTGCTATGAGGGGCAATTGATGTTAAAGTAGAAATGATGAGCTATACAGTTGTAACTGATTTTCTTTGCAGTTCACTGAATGATTAAATAGAAAGTTTGAAGTAATTATTTTTTTTAGTTTTTCTGTTGGAGACAATTGAACCTTGGCAGTCAGCTGTTTCTAAGAATTGTCAATTTAGACCCTGTGGGGATGGTGGCTGGCTTTCCTGGGCAGGGATCGTATTCAGTCTCTCCTTTCCACATTTGAACTCGACAGCCCACTTCATGCTGTCTGAAGAGAAACCCCAAGTGTGGTCACTACGTCTTAGTGGACCTGCTTGGGTGTTGAGCCCTTGAGATCGAGGTAGTGGATGACACTGTGGATTGGCTGATTTTTCCCCCAGTTTTTTCCTTCAATTTTCATGGGTTTTTTTTTGCAATTCTCAGAAACCACTGTCAATGGCCCATGGTTCAGCTATGGTGTGGTAACCGCTCTAGTTACTCCATATATTTTGCCTTTTATCTCAATTTCAAATTTGCTGTGTTTGGCCTCCATGGACCAGTTCGTATCACAATTTAAGATGTTCTATAGTGTGCCTTTAAGTGCCCAAGCAGGTTTGCCTGCCTTTTTACAGGTCTACTGATATTTTTTACTGGATGAATTAAATATAACAATTCAATATTACTGTAGGGGTGTATGTGTGTATGTATGTATGTCATTATGTAGGCCTACATAGAAAACCGGACTTAAACACATCCTTGATGAACAATTGAAAAAGGCATATATAGTTGAATTTCAAAGCCATTGCTAAGTATTTGAGCATCAGTGCTGCCATTGGCTCAAAATTTGTGTGGCAAATGCATGTCTGTGCCAGTGGTGTAGCGTGGGCCATCACATGGGGAGGGGGGCACCGACCATGATTGGGGGGCACCAGATCTAATTGGGGGGCACAAGTCGTTTTTCAGCAATTTTCCTATGGGATTTTTAAAAATTTCAGATTGATATGGGGGGGGGGGGGCATGTGCCCCTATGACGCTACACCACTGGTCTGTGCGGTCCATGCACAGAGCTAGTTTTCGCTCTTCTGGTTGCCATTTGCTTGGCTATGGGTTTGCCATGGTTTGGATTTTTGCTTTTCATGTGCTTTCCATGGTTTCTCACTTTTTGCTTGTAATTAGATTTTGAATTTGCTGCCTGCTCTGTGAGCTTTATGTGGCGTTCTCTGTAGTTTGTATACAGTGTGGTCCAAAAAGAACTTTACCCAATTTGAAAGCTTAATTTCTCAGAATTCAGAGAAGTCATTCCCAATATTGTTACATATGTGATTGGACACTCCGAATCAGCCGTAAACTTTTATTTCGTGTTTAGAAAATATATATCACAAGCTTTAAAATGGTATATCATTTGACTTCAAACGATTTCCAGAAGCAAGGTTATGGTGTGTTGAACTCTGCTCCTTCAACAAAATGGTACTTTTTTCGGTTCTACATGTATCTCTTTTTCCACATTGCAAGTAATTAAGTCATAATTGGCGGTCATTTCAAATCATCCCCAAGTCAACAAGCTTCGGGAATATCCTATCATTGTTAATTGTTGGTTATTCATACCCAGACAACATACAATGTAATTGTAACTCACCACATAAACAGGATTTAGCCAAAGCAAATAAAGACTCTATTTAATGATTCTATATGTAGAAGATTATTATCCTCTTCAGCAATAGGATTATTGATTGGTTTAAACGCTATCAAATGAGAAACATGTCGCTACCTATTGAGACACCTATGTATCTCAGAATACAATTTGCAGAGTTTACGGCTCATTAAGTAGTGTCCACTCACATATTTTAAATATATATCTGTCTAAAAATGGGTGAAAATCACTTTGTCCACACGCAATAAATCAATGGGATGTATCGATTACTATCTGCATTGCATTAGGCATAATGGGTAAACACCCTCGCCTTGTCATTCAAAAAAAGTAATTTTGTTTAAGTTTATATGCAGGAATGAATTACAATCCAAGATTTTAATCCTTACTATTCATGCTAGATACAATAGTGTACCCGAACTTCAATTCCGTGATTGACAAAGAATTATGAAATTAACAAATCAATCACAATTTATTTTTAAATAACTTTTTCATCAAATACTCTCAAAAGATTTTCATAAAAATATGCAAAAACAGTAGTTCTATTATAAAAAAAAAAAAATTCACATCTATTCAACAAAAATAATAGTTACTAATAGTAAAAGTACTTCTTATGATAGGTTTGGGTGGGATTCTAACAAGTCAAAAAAAATCTGTTATTAAAGGAGGATTTTGTGATCCTAGCATCCTCTTTTTATGACATGTTTCAGTACATATCCACGAAAAAAGCCTATTCCCAAAATTTCAGTTGATTCGATTTTTGCGTTTGAAGTTATGCATGATTATGTGTATTACACTGCTCCATAGACAATGCGTTGTTCGTTCTGGTGCACCAGAACGAAATTCAAATTTCACGATATCTTAGCTAAACAAATTAATCTGCGAGAGATATTTTGTACATAAACATGTAGCCAGAGGTTTTCAGTGATATAAAAATCTCAACTTTTTTTGATTAATTTTTTGGGATGAGGCTGTGGATCACGAAATGCCCCTTTAAGTATATTTCTGCCAAAAAATAATTTCTTGTATTGTAAATTGCCATATCTTGACACCTTGAAATCCTGTCTAGAAATCCACAGTCACAAAATGCAATCAAATTGTGAGGATTAATATCTTGGATTATAAAAATTCTCTCATGCATGTAAAATTTTGAATGACAAGCCGAGGGTGTTTACCAATATGCAATGCCTAGGGTATCCCTGTTGGTAATCAGATACATCCCATTGAATTTCGGGTGGACAAGGTGATTTTCGACTCTGACATAAAACTGCTGCCATTTCATTACTTTGGCGTCTTTTTCTCATTTTTCCACCACATATTCTTAAAAAGATATATTTTTAAAATATGTAACACTTTTGAGAATAGCTGCTAAAAACTTCGTGAACTGACCTTTCAAATTGGGTAAAGTTCTTTTTGGACCACCCTGTATAATTGCAGTTATAATCTAATAAAATACTTGAAATACTAAAGTATGTATGTATATCTGTTCTAATGTGTTTCCTAGTGTAAATTATAGTTACTAAATATGTACTTATTTTTTACACATGATTAGGCTACTTGTTACAAAGCCTAATGTTTACAAATAAGGAAAGGAAATAAATAAAGTATGAAGAGATTTGCTTATTTTGGGTTTTGATGATGATGATAAAACATTTGTCTGAAGTTAAAATTATGAAGATGATGTTTTGGCAAAATCTGTACAGAATTCTTATCATCTAATAGCATTTCAGTATTTCAGCTTGATTTTAATGTGCCTTGAATATAAGTAGATCAAAGCAAAAGAATGTGTCCAGTGCTTTATTTCATTAACCATAATTATATTTACTAGCTCTGAAGACCCTCATTTTTGAGTTATTGGGACATTTTTAGTTCCCAGGACCCTACTTTTTGTCTAGAAGATCAGTTCCTTAGACAGCAGCGACTTGCTATGATCCTCCTATCAAAGCTTATCAATGTGTGCATCCAACTATACATGGATCAAACACGGAACTTTTTACCCGGAGGTCACTCCCATTGTGGCCTGTACACCATCGCGATAATGAAAGCAGCGTAAAAGAATTAGTTTTTTTAGGTGGGTAGGCACGATCTGTGCAGCGATTGCGTTTAGGGTGTTAAAAACATGAAAAATTGGAAAAAAGGGTAGCAAAATTGCAATTTCTAAATACGCGGAAATGAAATTTAGGGTATGAAATTTGATGTTAGGAATGAAATCCTTGTTTAGGGTGTCGTTTTGGCCAAGGGTTAAATCCTTGTTTAGGGTGCTTTTCAAAAGTTGATTATCGCGGATGGTGTACAGGCCACAATGGGAGTGACCCCCCCCCCCCAGGGCTTTTTACACATAAAATCCATACGTTGGACCATTTTTAGTGGTGAAGCCAGCTCAAGCAGTACCTGTGTCCTTCAGTTCATTCTTATCGCTTTGAAAATACTGCACATATTTTGAGATATTTTTTGAGATCCCAGTTTGTAAATGTTAATGTTTTTGATATACTGTAAGTGCAGCGAGCAGGAAATTTTGCATGTTTAAAGGTTTCCATACTATTTTCATAAGCTTTTTATTCAAATGGCACCCATAAGTGTGTTCCATATTATTACATACTAGACCACAAACCCTAGCAGGGCATGTTGGTGTTTTGGAGGTATCTGACCCCAGCAAAATGTTCCAAAATATTACCCTGGTCATGAGGTTTGTTGTCACAGTTTGAGCCATGTGCTATATACAGATCTCCTGAAAAGGCAATTCTAAAATTTGGCCCAGATGACCTTTGATCTGACCCTGCAAAATGTTCCAAAATGTATCCCTGGTCATGAGGTTTGTTGTCACCGAGTTTGAGCCCTACCTGACCTTTAACCTTGGATGACATTTGCAGTTTCATACTCCAGAAGTGTGAGGGATTATTTTGCGCAAGTTACAGCCTGATCGGAGCAACTTGAATTTTGTCCTGACCTTTTGACCTCGGATGACCTTTGCGGTTTCATACTCCCCAAGTGTCAGGGATCACTTTCCGCCAGTTAGCAGCCCAATTACCTCCGATGACCTTTTGCGGTTTCATACTCCCCAAGTATCAGGTATCAATTTTCTCAAGTTACAGCCCAATCGGAGCAGACCTTATCTTTGACCTTGGATACTCCCCAAGTGTCAGGGATCACCCCCGGCCCCACCCCCGAGTTAAGGCTGATAGGAGCTACATAAAATTTGACCTGATATTTGACCTCAGATGACCTTTGCAGTTTCCCCAAGTGTTGGGGTCATTTTACCTGAGTTACAGGTCGATCGGACAACTATAAATTTAACCTGACCTTTGACCTCGGATGATCTTTGCAGTTCCCCAAAGTTACAGCCCAATCTGAGCAACTTTAAATTTGATTTGACTTGGACAACCTAACAAATGCAAACTTGCTCTGGCTTGGACCAAGTCGCACCTACCCACCAAGTTTGAGGGAAGTTTTTCAGGAATTTCCAAAAATAGGGTTGGTATTCTTTTGCACAGTAAATAGAAAAATTAGGGTTGGTTGGTTGAGGGCAAGCCTCCAAGCTAGCTAATCTGATTATGTGCCCAAGAATAAGAGTGTGTTTGTTCGGGGTTTGTTCTTCTGGATTTTACCTGATTTCAGGATTTTTTTTTATGGCCAAAATTTACACAATTGTTCTGATGGATTTTCAGCCCATTTTGGGGTATTTTAGCCCAATTTCACACTGTTTTTCTAGTACTTTCAGGATATTTCACGAGCTTTCAATCACACCCTGGACATGGCATATACCACAGTAGTAATATTATGGCAAACATAGCATGTTAGTCAATTTAGAAAAAAGTAAGGATGAATTAGATATTTCTCAGTTATTTAAATCATTGAATTTGAAAGACATGACCTCTAAATGAGTACTCATATCCCATATGCATGTTCATAGAACAATCAAGTTACTTTATTATATAATGTAGAGTAAAATACAGACAATGATCTTATTTAGACCTTACATACAAGAAGTGGATATGCCTACTTGCTTATGCAGCGTGGAGAAGTTGGCTCGAGATTAGAAATTAAACATTCATGCAATTGAATAATTCAATACGTTGAATAAAAAATTTTGAAATTAAGCTATTTTGATTAATTTTGACCTAAAACAACTCATTTTGTACAGTCAGTCTTCTACAATTTTTGACACTACTTGATTTTGGACATCCAAAATATTCAAAATTTTGCATCTTTGTTATTTGCCCAAATTTTGACCTAAAACAACTCTTATGTATAGTTGAAGTCTTCTACAATCTTTTGGCACCATTTATGGGCATTCAAAAAATTAAAAAATTTTGTAGCTTCGTTATTTGGCCAAATTTTGCCCTAAAAACAACTCTTATGTATAATTTAATCTACTACAATCTTTTGACACCATTTTTGGTCATTCAAAAAATTTGGCCAAAAATTTCAAAATTTTGTATCTTCGTTATTTGGCCAAATTTCGACCTCAAAAATTTTTGAATGTCCAACAATGGTGTCAAAATACTCTACTTCACCGATACATAAAATTGGTTATTGAATTAGAAATTCTTCCAAATAACAAAGTTCAAAAATTTTGAAATTTTTGGCTAAAATTATTGAATGTCCAAAATGTTTAAAAATACTCGAGAACACTTGCGGATACATAAAAGTGGGATATAGATTAGAAATTCACCCAAATAACGAAGTTCAAAAATATTGAAATTTCTGGCTAAAATTTTTCAATGCCCCAAAAATGTGTAAAAATATACTCGAGAACACTTGACCGATATAAAAGTGGGATATGGCCGTGTGTCCTGAACTCGCCACCCTTAGCGTTACATGACAAATATTATGAATTTTTACACCAACCGTGTTTCTAATTAGATTATCTCGACAATCATCAACCCTAAACTAGCAAAAGTATACATTTTTGGAAAGCTGAAGGCATCAGCAATTCCAATATATACATTTCAACTCATTATACAGGGTGACCTGCAAGTTATACAGGGTGGAATAAAAAAAATTGACAACAAATGGGTCACTCAATGCATTGCTTATTACCAAATTACAGTAATAAACTGGAAGTAAACAACATTCATATGGTTAGAGGAAATGGAGAGCCAACTGACTTGGAAGAAACCAAAATCACAGCTGTTTGGTAATCTCGAATATAGGGTGTCCCAAAGTATGTTAGATTTTTTTACAATTCAACATATTTTGAACCTAAACATTTTCCCCTAACCCATACAGAAAAAATATGTCCACATATTTAGATTCCTCGTCAAATTTCCCTTCAGAAAATCTATACTTTGACTATGATAGGATAAGTAATTAAAATTTTACAGTAACTTTCAGATTTTGAAGACATCTGCATTACTTACTACAGTGTTTAATATGACAACGGGTAGTTTTGTATGGAAAAGTTTGTATTTTCTACACTAAACCAATCATAAATGATTAAAACAACTAGTAGAATTGTTTAGCTGTAAGGCCGTGAGTCGTTTAGATGCTAAATAGAGTCCAAATCCAATTTACAGCCTTTACAGAAGCAGATTATGAGTAAAATACCAATCCCATAGAGTTTGTGTGTACCACATCCCCACCACCACATCCCCACCACCGCCACCCTGCCCATTCTGAATTCTATGAAGCACAGTGTCAGTATTAAAAAAGTTCAAGTATTTCTTTTTACAGGGTTGAAAGTACATTTTATTCAGCAATAAAATGAGACCACAAGCATGACAATAACTTCTTGCTTGACAGAGATATCATCATTTGTTTTGAGTCGACTTTGGCAAAATGTAACGTCGCCACCTTTTTTTTGGTGGCGAGCTCAGACACTACGACCATATATAGGTGAAATTCACCCAAAATAACAAAGTTCAAATTTTTGACATTTTTGGCCAAAATTTTTAATATCCAAAAATAGTGTCAAATACTCCAGAACACTTGATCGATACATGAAGGTGGTTATTAGGTCGTAATTCGCACAAATAACGAAGTACAAAAATTTTGGAATTTTTGGCTCAAATATTTGAATGTTCAAAAATAGTGTCAAAATACTCCAGAAGACTTGATCGATACATAAAAAGTGGTTTTAGGTCGAAATTAGCCCAAATAATCTAAGTTCAAAATTTTGAAATTTTTGGCTAAAATTTTGAATGTCCAAAATGGTGTCAAAATACTCTAGAACACTTGATCGATACATGAAAGTTGTTATTAGGTTGGAATTCTACCAAATAACACAGTTCAAGAATTTTGAAATTTTGGCTAAAATTTTGTATCTTAGTTATTTGGCCAAATTTTGCCCTAAAACAACTCTTATGACACCATTTTTAGGCATTCAAAAAATGTGGCCAAAAATTTCAAAATTTTGTATCTTAGTTATTTGGCCAAATTTCGAAGCCTCAAAATTTTTGAATGTCCAAAATGGTGTCAAAATACTCTAAAACACTTGATCGATACAAAAAAAGTGGGATATAGGTCAGAAATTCACCCAAATGACAAGTTCAAAAATTTTGAAATTTTGAATGTCCAAAATGTGTAAAAATATACTCAAGAACACTTGACCGATACATAAAAGTGGGATATAGGTCAAAATTCACCCAAAATAACTGAATTTCAAATTTGTGACATTTTTGGCTAAAATTTTTGAATATCAAAAATAATGTCACAATACCCCAGAACACTTGATCGATACATGAAAGTGGTTATTAGGTCGGAAATTCAGCCCAAATAACGAAGTTCAAAATGTTGATATTTTTGGGCCAAAATTTCAGCCCAAAGTAAACAGTATTTTAAAGGTGGGTAACCTGATTGAAAATCTCATCCTCCACTTAACCTCATCCAAATACTGATTTTGGTATCAGATGAAAGCTCATATTTTTTCATAAACATATTGAAATTTGGTGTATTTCTGAAGAAATTATCAAAAAACTGGCGAATTAGTCTCCACTATGGTATACCATATAGTTGCGACTAATTAGGCAGTTTTTGATGATATCTTCGGAAATACACTGAGTTGAAACTTCTAATTTCAATATGTTTATGAGAAAAATAGAGGCCTTTCACTTGAAATCACTATGATATATTACATGATGATAATCATTAATAAAAACACTGTAGACTACCAATATCACACTGTATAAATGTCGGTAATTCCATTAGGAATTAGTCACATTTACAAAAAACATTTACATTTTCTTTTTGCATGAGTGCTTGAAAGGGATGACATTATAAGTTTCTATTTGAGGCCAGTTTAGATGCATTTTGATGAAGCAGACTTGGCCATGTTCACTGGATATTGATATGGGTAACAATCATTTTGATGTTACACCCTGTACCATATTTTTGCTGAACCATGAAATGGTATCAGCTTCTACATTAGTGTATCTTGCTTATTTGAATCGACTAACCTTTTGGTCTGAAATGGATATATCTCTAAATGCCACAAAGGTATGACCCCCTCCCCAAGTGGTGTCAAATTAAAGAGAAAAAGTAAAGAATATAATAAAAAAATATTTTCCCATCTGGGGTGGCACTCAACACAAGACCGGGTCAATATTCATATGGGTCCTTTTTCCTATCTCAAAAGCCTAGAAGATATGAACCCCCAAGTGGTGTAAAATGAAAGAGAACATAGTAAAAGAATATAATAAATTATTATCCCACCTAGAATAAGACTCTCATAGGACCTGGGTCCAATAATCATATTTTGGGGTCCGGGATCACTCCCCATTGTGGCCTGTACACCATCCTCATGAAAATAAAGCGATGTAAAAAAGGTAGTTTTTCATGGGTAAGCATGATAATGCTTAAGCAGAGCATTAATTTAGGGTGTCAAAAACATGGAAATATTGGAAAAAGGGTGGTAAAATTGCAATTACTAATGCAGCTGAAATGGAATTTAGGGTATGAAATTTGATGCAAGAATAAAATCCTGTTTAGGGTGCGTGCAGAAAACACCTGTTTAAAGGTGCTCGCTTTTAGCCATAGCTGTTAAATCCTTTTTAAGAATTGCTTTCCAGCGTTGATTATCCGCTGATAGTGTACAGGCCACAATGGCAGTGACCCTCGGATTTTGGGTCCTTCTCATATCTCGATATGCCAAGGTGGAAAAGAGCTCCCGAGTGGTGTCAAATGAAAGAGAAAGAAGTAATGAATGTAGGTCAAATAAAAGAGAAAAAGTAAAGAATATGAAAATACCTCTCTGTGGGGAGACACTCATAATTAGACTGGGGGTCCAATATTCCTATTTTGGGTCCTTTTCATATCTAGATAATATTAGATATCCAAAGAATGTATGACCCTCGGATGACAGTGGTATACTGCAAAAGGCTCTGTGGTTCAGCTGTGGTGCCCGTAACCGCTTTGGTTTTATATATATAATAACTAATAAATCTGGTATTTCCAGGGGACTGCATTATATTCAGTATTTTAATTTTTTTTCTAATACACTCAAATAGTTGGTGCACACTTCCATTGTCATTACACCTCTGAATAGGTCATCTTCAAAGTTAAACTGTGTATAATTTTCAAAGCGTGAAGTTTCTCAGTTTTTTTCAGACCATGATGTCACCTGATATGTTTCTGGTAGTTTACTGAATGTCATCCATTGCCCGTTTCACCAATCATTTTCTTCCTTAGTCTGAGGCACTGCAATAAAATACAGAAAATGCAGTTATGAAATCATATTGTTCACATAATACATTCACATGATTTTACCAGTCAGTGGACCTTGAATGAAATCAGATCAAAATAGTCCTCATCATCCAAGAAGTATTTTGAGCCCTGCTTGATCCACAGAACTGAAACAAAACTTGGGCAGAAAATTATCATTATCTCAGATTGGATCAATTCCCTGCAGTGCTTGGCAGACACACATAGCAACCTTCCTTCTTTCCCTCGATGTGCAAACCTTTTGCAAAAGCACTTTTGTATTGATCTGCTATGTATATTGAACTAGAATTTGAACCGGCTATCATTGAGTACATCTTGAAAAACACGGGTGCTCAATGCAATATGTTCCCAAGTTGCACAAAATAGCTTGTATGAGTATAATACTATGTTCATGATGCAAAGTCAAAAACATTCAACAAAACATGATACAATTCTCAGCGATTGTGCAGAGCCACCATCTCAGGCGCTGGCAACCAGATATGAGATCTCGTAGTGCTATACAGGGTGTCCCAGAAAAAATTATCGGGCTAATAAATTTGGACATAAGTCGAGAAATAGACATCAGAACTCAAAAATTAGCGGTAGCCCATCTTATTCCCCGCATCTTATACACTAATTTTACTTGAATCGGTTGACTGATTGTGAAGAAATTACATAATGTATGCCTCAATTCACTTCATTCCAAGTTTGAAAGAGAGATCATTCAACACAATGCGCACTAGTGGTTAACACTGTCAGTGGCCTTCATATTTTGTTCGGTGAAATCCTTTTCGCTCTTTTTAAACAATCTGTTTCTTTCAAAACATCTAGTTAGGTTTTGTTCAAATTTGAAAACCTGCATGATATTGAAAAGCTTTGCATGTAAGATGATGCTCGATTGCTCGGTACTTGTAAATGTCTTTTTTCGTTAATGTTGATATTAATTTTGCATAAAGAATTATTGTAAAAAGAATTCCAGCTGGCTTTAAAAATTTTCTCACACACATTAATGATTTTGGAATATTTCCAAGAAATATCAAAAATCACACGTAAAACTGTAAGCACTTTATCATTGTCATTCTTGGCATAAATATTCTTTGGAAAGTTAAAATATAACATATTTGCACAACCTAAAAATTCAAGTTGGAAAGCTTCCAATTGCAGAAATCAAAGTTTTTTTAGACACACTTTTATTTATCTTCAGTGAAAGCATGAAAAACATAACACTGTCAATTTATAAAATAGATAATGTGGACTAAATATAATGAGATACACAAACTTTAGGAAGCGGTGAGCTGAGTATGAAAAGCGCCTGCTGATCAAACTTGGAATGAACTGCATTGATGCGCGCATTATGTAATCGCTAATTTCTTCGACCATACACATGTAACCAGGACATGTAGTAGGCCTGGCCTACATGTGGTTTACATGTTGAATCTCAGGTGTCACCTATATTTGGTAAATTTGTGGCTAAAATGCATGGGCTGACTTTTACATGGGAAGGAGTGAAAGGGAAAGAAAACTAGGGAAGAAATTGCAAAAGCAATTCCAGAATCCAACTATTTTCAACATGAAACTGTGAAAAAATGGTGTAGAAGAATATTGAAGTTCCAACCAAAGTATAACAATTTCCATCCAACCATTATTTTCGATTTTGAAATTTCAAATCAATTATTTTCATCCAAATATATGTAACGAAAATCACCAACTAAAAGATTATGAGCATTTCCCAGGGAGGTGACGCATATCTAAGGCTGTTAAGACCCCCTTTTCCGGCATTGCTGTCACCCAAGGAGCTTATTTTCCCCCATTTATCACTGGTTTTTGTTACTTATTTTGAAATAACAAGCCATTTAGAACTAGAAATTCCAATGTTTCAGTCTTCTTTTGGCTCTCGCTAATAAAGACCTCATTTTTAAAAGGTTTCACATAATAAAGTTCAGTAAAAAGTCTGACTCTACTCAATCAATGACTCAACGGTTTGTACATTTTGCTCTTTTTTTGGACAGACCAAGCTTTGGAGGTGAGCACTTATATTTGCTGGAACAGCCCAATGCTTATGGTTTTGAGCATGAATTCTACATTTATGTACATTCCACCAGACCCTAGTGAAATCCCTGTCATGGTCGAGATAACAATGAAAAGAAGATGAGAGAAAATAAAAAGAAACTTGGAAGTTTGTTTTTTGCCTCACAAAAACTTATTTTAACATAGGGTTTAGGAACCATGGGGAAGGGGGCTTGTGGGGCTCAGCCCCCTCAGCAATCACTTTGGTCTGGGGGCTCAGGCCCTCCTATAATTTGCAAGATAAAGTAAAAAAATATGATGAGATAAGCGGGAAAATGGGTGTTTTTGACTCTATTTTTTGCAAAATTTCCTGACTTATCGAGGGCACTTCTTAGTATAGGTCACCAATTTTTTTTGCATCGGCCCCCCTCCCCCATGTTGAAAATCTTCCCTAAGCCCCCTAGATGTTTAATGTATCTGATTTCAACAAGGTAAATCATTTAAAAAATTGTGCTTCATCTCTATAGTATTTGAGCAGATGTACTCTGGAACATTGTTTTTCTTCGGTGCCCAAGTGAGTTTTTTTGATATGTTTGTGCTTTGTCATGTTTTTATAAATACAAGGAATGAAAATCCAGATTAATAACCCAACTGCAATATTTTAAGGATTTTACTTCACTATTCCACTCGGGTGGTTTGAAATTGAAAGGAAAGAAAATCTTTTGTTGTACCAGCAGGCATACGCCAAGACAACAACGCATCACAAGTGCATCGCCGCAATTTGTTAACGCACAAATACGCACGCCAGACAGCGACGCTTATCTGCATGCGCCAAGCATCAAAATGGAAACACCAGCAGCTAATAAAACCTAGTGGTCAAAATGGTTCGTAGTCAAGCAAGCAGCAAACTAAATTCAGGGCCTTTTTTGAAGACAATGTGCCACCTATCCTAACATGTTGTTTGGGACCCAAGTAACATATTTACACATGTTTACAAAAATCCAGATGCAGCAGATGGCGTGCCATCTTGTTTTTCAAAATGGCGCCATTTTTTCAATAATTTCCCAATATATTTCAAACTGACCCTTCCCATTGTGAATTTATTGATACAATAGCAATTGTTTTAGGCCTAGGATATTATTTATGATATGTACGCACTAATATTGACGATTTTGATATTCAAAATGGCCGCTAAAAATTCAAAATGGCCACCACATTCAACTTATTTCCTCTATACATACAATGAGGATTATAAAATATAAATTTAAGCAAGTAACATGTTAATTAATATACCAACAGATACACAAACTCCATACTACACTGCAAATACACACCACACCACCCCACACACCCACCCCCACACACCCCACCCCACATTCCAATGCTTACCTTTTATTCACTCTCTATGATAACATTTTATTCCGCAATTTCAAGATGAAAGTGGTTAAAATTTCTGGGATGTTTGCACCTTTAACAAAGCCTTTGGATTTCCGGGTTTTAGCAGTGGTTGTTCGTGACTAGAAATTAAGACTTTTGTGGAGGGATAAGCTTGGGAGGTGTGCACTTATTTGCTGGAATAGCCCAATGCTCTCAAAATATTTGCTTTCTTTATTTTCCCCATTTTTTAAATTATGGTATTTCACCGTAAATTACCAACCCGTAAATTTACTTACAGATTCAGCACACTCAGTTATCTGGTATTGCACAGTTTAGTCCTGAGGCCATCACTTGAGTGAA